>NC_053026.1:290570433-290680438 GCF_003073215.2 Triticum urartu | reverse complement strand
AGAGCATCATGAAGAATATGACTAGCACATTTAAGTCTAACCCACTTCCTATGCATAGGGATTTTGTAAGCAAACAACTTGTGGGAACAAGAATCAACTTGCATAGGAAGGTAAAACAAGCATAACTTCAAAATTTTAAGCACATAGAGAGGAAACTTGATATTATTGCAATTCCTACAAGCATATATTCCTCCCTCATAATAATTTTCAGTAGCATCATGAATGAATTCAACAATAAAACTATCACACAAAGCATTATTTTCATGATCTACAAGCATAGAGTTTTTATTACTCTCCACATAAGCAAATTTCTTCTCATGAATAGTAGTGGGAGCAAACTCAAAAAAGTAACTATCATGGGATTGAAAATTGAAATAAAGATGACAAGTTTCATTGTTAACATTATTATTTAATGCATACGTGTCATCACAATAATCATCATAGATAGGAGGCATGCTTTCATCATAATAAATTTGCTCATCAAAACTTGGGGGACAAAAAAATATCATCTTCATAAAACATAGCTTCCCAAAGCTTGTGGCTTTGCATATCATTAGCATCATAGATATTCAAGGAATTCATACTAACAACATTGCAATCATGCTCATCATTCAAATATTTAGTGCCAAACATTCTAATGCATTCTTCTTCTAACACTTTGGCACAATTTTCCTTCCCATCATACTCACGAAACATATTAAAAAGATGAAGCGTATGAGGCAAACTCAATTCCATTTTTATAGTTTTATTTTATAAACAAAACTAGTGCTAAAACAAGAAACAAAAAGATTCGATTGCAAGATCTAAAGATATACCTTCAAGCACTCACCTCCCCGGCAACGGCGCCAGAAAAGAGCTTGATGTCTACTACACAACCTTCTTCTTGTAGACGTTGTTGGGCCTCCAAGTGCAGAGGTTTGTAGGACAGTAGCAAATTTCCCACAAGTGGATGACCTAAGGTTTATCAATCCGTGGGAGGCGTAGGATGAAGATGGTCTCTCTCAAGCAACCCTGCAACCAAATAACAAAGAGTCTCTTGTGTCCCCAACACACCCAATACAATGGTAAATTGTATAGGTGCACTAGTTCGGCGAAGAGATGGTGATACAAGTGGTATATGGATGGTAGATAAAGGTTTTTGTAATCTGAAAATATAAAAACAGCAAGGTAACTAATGATAAAAGTGAGCGTAAACGGTATTGCAATGCTAGGAAACAAGGCCTAGGGTTCATACTTTCACTAGTGCAAGTCCTCTCAACAATAATAACATAATTGGATCATATAACTATCCCTCAACATGCAACAAAGAGTCACTCCAAAGTCACTAATAGCGGAGAACAAACGAAGAGATTATGGTAGGGTACGAAACCATCTCAAAGTTATTCTTTCCAATCAATATGTTGGGCTATTCCTATAAGTGTCACAAACAGCCCTAGAGTTCATACTAGAATAACACCTTAAGACACAAATCAACCAAAACCCTAATGTCACCTAGATACTCCAATGTCACCTCACGTATCCGTGGGTATGATTATATGATATGCGTCACACAATCTCAGATTCATCTATTCAACCAACACATAGAACCTCAAAGAGTGCCCCAAAGTTTCTACCGGAGAATCACGACGAAAACGTGTGCCAACCCCTATGCATAGGTTCATGGGCGGAACCCGCAAGTTGATCACCAAAACATACATCAAGTGAATCACGTGATATCCCATTGTCACCACAGATACGCACGGCAAGACATACATCAAGTGTTCTCAAATCTTTAAAGACTCAATCCGATAAGATAACTTCAAAGGGGAAACTCAATCCATTACAAGAGAGTAGAGGGGGAGAAACATCATATGAACCAACTATAATAGCAAAGCTCGCGACACATCAAGATCATGCCACCTCAAGAACACGAGAGAGAGAGATCAAACACATAGCTACTCGTACATACCCTCAGCCCCGAGGGAGAACTACTCCCTCCTCATCATGGAGAGCACAGGGATGATGAAGATGGCCACCGGAGAGGGATTCCCCTTCCGGTAGGGTGCCGAGACGGGTCTAGGTTAGTTTTTGGTGGCTACGGAGGCTTCTGGCGGCGGAACTCCTTATCTATTCTGCTCCCCGATCGTTTTAGGGTATATGGAGATATATAGGTGGAAGAAATACGTCAGGGGGGCCACGAGGGGCCCACGAGGGTGGAGGGCGCGCCCCCTACCTCGTGCCTCCCTCGTTTCTTTCCCGACGCGCACTTCAAGTCTCCTGTATTGCTTTCCTTCCAAAAATAACTTTTCCGAAGGTTTCACTCCGTTTGGACTCCGTTTGATATTCCTTTTCCGCGAAACACTGAAACAAGGGAAAAAACAGAAATTGGCACCGGGCTCTGGGTCAATAGGTTAGTCCCAAAAGTAATATAAAATGCATAGTAAATCCCGATAAACATCCAAGATGGATAATATAATAGCATGAATACTTCATAAATTATAGATACATTGGAGACGTATCAGGAGGCGTTCGATATTCACTGCCTTTATAAGGGGATAAGGATTCCCCCTTCTTCTCCCACGCCTTCTCTCTTCCTCTGCCCTTCCACTCTTGAGCTCCAGCGCCCAAGCTCTCATCTTCTTCCCACTCAAGCTAGCACTCAAGCATGTCTGGATCTGGATGGTCTCCTCATCAAGGAGGAGGACATTACTGAGCTTCGGGCGGCCGGGTACCTGGCGAAGGAAATATCCCACTGTCTTCTAGCCCGGGGGCAAGTCGTCCCCATACCGAACCCCAATGAGAGGGTGGTATTCATCCCTCATTTCCTCTGCGGGCTAGGGTTTCCACTCCACCCTTTTGTCCGCGGGCTGATGTACTATTACGGGATAGACTTCCATGATCTATCCCCGAACTCCTTCCTCAACATCCCGGTGTTCATTGTCGTGTGCGAGGCCTTCCTCCGCATCCAACCCCACTTCGGGCTGTGGCTCAAGGTCTTCAATGTGAAGTCGAAGGTGGTGGATGGCCAGCACATGGAGTGCGGAGGTGCCATGGTGAGCAAGATGACTAATGTCTCCTGGCCGAAAGGCACTTTCATGGAGACTGTCAAGGAATGGCAGAAACAATGGTTCTACATCACAGAACCCCGTGGTGCAAACTGGGCCGCCGCTGCCGAATTCAACTCCGGCGCTCCAATGCAGCTCACCTCTTGGGTTGAGAAGAGCCCGAATTGGTCATTGTCAGATGAGCTGATAGCGCTGCAGACGCGTGTTCAAAGTATGGTGGACAAGGATACCAAGCTTGTCGATATAATCTAGGTGATGCTAGGTCGCCGGATTCTCCCGTGCCAAAGCCGAAGCCGCCCTCTATGGGAGTTTAATCCTAAGAAGCACCATACCCCGAAGAGGCTCTTTGAAACTTCTCACGAAGACGCCTGGAAGTTGCTCTTCAAGGGCAACGAGACACCGCCGGTCACGGATTCGGACCGCGGGCACGACATCAATCACCTCGCCAACGAGGTATGTTATTTTTAACGCATCCCCTACTTGCTTGTTTCAAGGATGATATCTAAGCTATTATTATCATTGCTTCTTCAGGACTGGATGGAGAGGGCGAAGCAGATCCGGTGTCTGGCTCCGCTGCCTGAAGAACCAGTCATTCCGCGTTTAGCGAAGATGCTGGTGCCGGCGCCCTATACGGCGCCGGCTAAGTAGGCCACGGGGAAGGCCAAGGGGGTCCGGGGTGCCCCCCGCCGCAGGGGCGCTTCGAACGCGACGTCCGAAGACAAGACCCGTTCTTCCGTCACCGAAGACGACGACGATAAGGAGGATAAGAGCGACTTTCCCTCTGATGGAGGGAGGAAGAAGAGGGCGGCCTCCACAATTCTGGAGGTGGAGGCGCCCAAGAAGGGGAAAGGCCCGCTCGCGGGCAGGTCTGCATGGGACGTCGACAGCAGTCCGGAGTAACGCCCCCGCACTAACCCTCGAGCCGCATCGTAAGTGCTAATACTCGTACATGCCCATAAATCTAACCTCTCCTCTTTGTCGCATTGACATGATTAATTATGCTATTGCAGTCCGGCCCATGACAGCTCCCAGCGATCCTCATCAAGAGGCTCGTTGGACTCAAAGGAGATGGCCAGTGAGACACCGTCGGCCGCTTACTCTCCCGAGGCCCAGGGAGACGTCGAGGTGCTGTCCTGAAGGACCTTCCCAGGCCAGGGAGAGGTTCGGGAGGCCGTCAAGGTAGCGCCGAAGGGCGATACCTCGGCCGCCGGACACATGGGGGAACAAGCCCCCATGGAGACTGACGATGGGGGCCGTACTCGATTCGGCCCCCCTCTAGGAACGGATCCGGAGACCCATATGGCCCCGGAGTCCAACAAGCAGCCTCCATCAAGAGAAGGAGGAGTGCCCGTCCCACCGGCGACCTCTGTCCAACCAGAGGCGCTGGATAATCTGTTGGAAGCGCTACGAGGCGCTTCCATTGTGGAAGAACATCGTATCCTTATGGGTACGGTGGTTGAGAAGGTTTAGTCCGTCAAGAGAGGACTGACCGAAGCCTGCAGCGGCTTGCTGATAGGTTTTGAGGTAAGCGGCGTTTAACCAAGAAAATCTCCACATAGACTGTAGCCCCTGAGACACTGTCCGGTGTTCGAAAAGACAAGCCGGACAAAGGATCAATTAAATTTCGCAGGAAACTAACCAAGTGTGTCTGATGTTAATAAGCATGCGTCGCTGCTGGCCACGACGTCTCATGCCGCCGAAGTCTCTGGACTAAAGCAGAAACTGGAGCGGGCCGAAGAAGAGCTTGGCCATGCGAGGAAGCAGCTGGAAGACCAGCAAGGTATGCAATGGCTCGCTATATATTCGGAAAGAGTAAATGATGTATACTAACTGTAGTGTCATTATATGTGTATGGGCGACGGCCGAGGTCGAGGCCCTGAAAACGGCCCTGGCCAAAGCCGAGGAGAGATCCGTCAAGGAGCAGGCCGCTCGCAAGAAGCTGAAGGCCCGGCTGAACGAGGTCCAGCAAGAGCTCTAGGACGCGGTGAAGAAGTGTGAGACCCTGGAGGGCGATGTATCGGCTCGAGATACCAAACTCTCCAAGGCTCGTCAAAGCGCGGAAGCGGCCCGGGTTGAAGCCCAGGGTGCCCTCCAGGAAATCCAAGGGGCCAGGAAGATCGCGGCAGGTAAGGCGTTTAGCATGCAAAGCAAATATATAAAGAAGAAGTATTTCTTACTAACCCGCATTCGGAGTTCTCCAGGGGCCTTCGCAAATCTGCCGCGCAGTGTGTCGGATGCCGCGGAGTTATTCCGAGCCAAAGAAGGGAGCTCCACAAAGAAATTGTTTTGGTCGCAGTATCTTGTGCCAGAGCATCCCGTGCCCTTCACCCATCAGCTGAAACAGCTGGTGGAGCTGCATAAGGTGGCTGAGCTAGCCATGAAGGATTTGATAATCCGGCTATGGCCAGCCAAAGCTATGCCCGGTAGCTACTTCGGGCTCGTGAAGCGGCTGGTGAACGCCTGTCCTCGGCTGGATGTCGTCAAGCGACCGGCCTGCATTGAAGGTGCACGCATGGCCTTCGCCCGCTGCAAGATGTGGTGGGCGAAGATGGACGCCGTCGAGCTGACCATGGGGCCGCCGGAGGGCAAGGAGCACCGCACACCCGAGCGCTATTTTGCAGATGTCCTAGAGGGGTCTCGCATTGTAGCAATGCAGTGTGCGCATGACACTATCTTTGAATGAATGTATTCAAGTTCCTTCTACTTTGTATGATAGAACAAAGCGGGTTTGCAATATAATGCTTGTTATGTTTTTAAATTTTTCCTCCTCTGCGACCATGTTATGTGAAATCTGAGGGTTTTCCAGTCGTCGGCTTCTGCCCCCACATAGGTAGTATGGATGTGTTTAGGATATAATCTAAACAATCTTGATCCAATTATATGGTCCTTGAAGGAGTTGTTTAGCGCAACGAAACAGGCAATCAGACTATGCGGTGTTAATGCCCTCACTTAGCCATAGGAGTTTGACAATAAAAACATGGGTGCAGCCCCTAGTATCCAAGCTAGATTGCTGCAAGCGTCTAATCGGGAAGTACCGATCCTTCGCGTGACGTGGAAGAAATCTCCAACGATTTGCAACCTCCGAACAGCTGACCGGCTCTCGCCACATGATGACAGTCAGTTTTCGGCTTTCTCTACTGAGGTGCTCCTTTGGATAAACCAAGGCACAATCGCAGTAGTTCTCCCTTTACTACCTTAGCCGATATAGGGGAACGTAAGGTAGCAATCACAGGAGTTGGGCAACCCAACTATTGACCAAAGACATGATTCGAAGCCAATGCATATAATGCTAAATCCGGGGTGCCAAACTATACTTATAAAAAGTGTTCAGACTTTTGCTGCCATAGTGTGGGGTGCTATGAAGCCCCTAGCAAATTGAAACGCACCTGAGTGTACAGGTGTTACCTGGTAGAATTACCAGAAAGAAAAAGACAAAAATAAAGAAAAAAGAAGAACCAGTGGTAAGCTAGAGCCATGAAAATTTGGGCCGCAAGCTGTTTCTATTGAATTTCATTGGTGCATTAAAGCGCATTTATACAGGTAGTGCAATAAGCATAAAGGCTATTTACTATACCTTCACAGAGAGAGCTACGTATGGGTCCTGAAGATAGGTAAAGGGATCGTTAAAGAGACCACCTAAGAGTTTTCCAGTACGTCCATGCTTCTTGTTATCTTGGTGTTTTATCATTCGAAAAGAGTCGATGGTCAAGCCGCCAGAAAAGACCTGTAAAAAGGAAAAATAAAATAAAAAAGGGGAATAGTGAAAGCATGAGTGTCCGGGGCGGTCTAGCCGAATTGCGGATCATAAACTAGCTATGCCTCCATCGATGCCCATGGAATTTTGAGTGCGTAGTTATGTACGCGTGGTGCGAATGCCACTACTTGACCAGGACTGAGACAGAGGCCGAATTGCTAGTCTAGCTCCTGACGAGCCGAGCTGTCCCGCTGCAGGGTAGTTCGGACCCTTTTGACGGTGTCCGAGGACTCGGCAACCGAATTAAGGTTCTGCTTGAGAAGGCCGCTCTGTACTTCTGCTGCTAAGGCAGCTGTGTGCTCTTCGGTATGGAGGGAGCATTTCGTATTTCCATTGACTGTTATGACGACACATGGACCGGGCATCTTGAGCTTGAGATAAGCATAGTGCGGCACTGCATTGAATCGGGCGAATGCGGTCCGTCCGAGCAGTGCCTGATAGCCGCTGCGAAAGGGGACTATGTCAATGATTAACTCCTCGCTTCGAAAATTGTCGGGGATCCGAAGATAACCTCGAGCGTGATTGAGCCCATACAACGGGCCTCTCCACCTGGAATGACTCCTTTGAAGGTAGTCTTTGTGGGTTTGATCCGTGATGGATGAATGCCATTTTGCACACTGTATCCTAATAGAGAAAGTTGAGGCTGCTGCCACCGTCCATCAGGACTCGCTTCAGGTGGAACCCATCAATTATTGGGTCCAGGACCAATGCGGCTGAACAGCCGTGACGGATACTAGTCGGATGATCCCGGTGATCAAAATTTATCGGGCATGACGACCATGGATTAAATTCTGGGGCGACTAGCTCAATCGCGTAGACGTTCCTGAGTGCGCGCTTGCGCTCCCTCTTGGGGATGTGTGTAGCATATATCATGTTCACCGTTTTGACCTGAGGGGGAACTTCTTCTGTCCCCCTGTGTTTGGCTGCAGGGGCTCCTCGTCATCGTCCTTGCTCTGCGATCCCTTTTCCTTGTTCTCAGCATTTAACTTGCCGACTTCCTTAAAAACCCAGCACTCTCTGTTGGTATGGTTGGTTGGTTTGTCTGGGGTGCCATGGATTTGGCACGGACGATCGAGTATGCGGTCCAGGCTGGATGGTCCCTGATTGTTTCTCTTGTACGGCTTCTTCCGCTGGCTGGACTTGGAGCCGCTGAATCCGGCGTTGACTGTAGTACCGTCAGTATTATTACCATTGCTTTGGCGTTTGTGCCTGTTACATCGGAGCTTGCCGTTGCTATTTTTGGCCTCAGAGGGGCCTGCGTCGCTGGCCGTATTTTTACTACAAGCCAGCCAGCTATCCTCACCTGCACAAAAGTGGGTCATAAGTGCCGTGAGGGCTACCATAGATTTCGGCTTTTCTTGGACGAGGTGGTGAGCGAGCCATTTGTCACGGATGCTATGTTTAAAGGCTGCTAGAGCTTCGGCATCCGAACAGTCGACGATCTAGTTCTTTTTGGTTAGGAACCTAGTCCAAAATTTCCTGGCTGACTCTCCAAGTTGTTGGACTATGTGGCTTAAGTCATCGGCGTCTGGTGGCCGGACATATGTACCTTGGAAGTTGTCAAGGAAGGCTTCTTCCAAGTCCTCCCAGCTGCCGATAGAGTTTTCAGCAGGCTGTTTAACCAGTGTCGAGCTGGCCCTTTGAGCTTTAGTGGGAGGTATTTGATAGCGTGGAGGTCATCTCCACGGGCCATGTGGATATGGAGAATAAAATCCTCGATCCATACCACGGGGTCGGTTGTTCTGTCGTATGATTCAATGTTAACGGGTTTGAACCCTTCGGGGAATTCGTGATCCATTACTTCATCGGTGATGCAAAGAGGGTGTGCGGCGCCTCTATATCGGGCCGCGTCGCGACATAGCACAGATGGAGTCCGTCTGCACTTGTCGGCTCAGGTGTGACTAGGTTTGTCATGTCCGAATAGGTAGCCATCATCACGTGTCGAGGAACATCCTCGCGATCCGTAAATCGATCGGGTATATCCTGCTCTACTATCCAGGGTCTGCCGGAGGTCGTGTGTATGACCCCGAATTGTTTTGTCTCTGTTTTTCGTAGCGGCGGGGTGGGCTGCTGTTCAGCTTGAGTTGCCGCTCTATCCCGACCACGAGGTGGTCAGTCCGCCGCACTGTCCCGACCGCATAGTGTTCGGTCGGCCGCATTACGCGAGGGAAGTTTGGGCTCCGGCGCCTCTTCATTGAACTGAGGTAGCAATCTTAGTTTTGGGTAACTCTTGGCTAGGCGTCTGAGGTCGTATTCTTCGGCTGCTAGAACGTCAGTCCACCTGTCGACGAGCAGATCTTGGTCAGCTTGAAGCTGCTGTTGCTTCTTTTTCAGGCTCCTTGCGGTGGCTATTAGCTGGCGCTTGAAGCGCTCCTGCTCGAGAGGTTCCTCAGGCACGATGAAATCTTCGTTGCCAAGGCTTTGCTCATCCTCAGAGAGCGGATGATAACTACCGTCCTCCGAGTCGTTGGGCCTGGCCTGTTCGTCGGGGCTGGCTTGCCCGTTTTCTTGCTCCTCCTGTTCGGATGTTACCTCAGCAAGGTCTTCATTGTTTTCAGCATCGTCCAGAGTATTGTCTTCTCTGGTGAAGGTATTGCTGCCCTTTGAACGAGGTGACTTAGTGCGGTGCCGAGGACGTCGGCGTTTTTGCTGTGTCTCAGGAGGTTTATTCTCAACTGGATTTTCTTTGTCATCGCCGCTATTCTCCTTTGGTGCATCCACCATGTACACATCGTACGAGGAAGTGGCCATCCAGCGTCGGGTGAACGGCGGGTCCTGGGCCTCTTCTTCTCCGGCATCGTCGTCCATACCATCGATGTCAGCGGAGCCGTAATCGAGCATGTCAGTTAAGTCTTCGACAGTGGCTACAAAGTGGGTGGCGGGTGGGGAGCGGAATTCCCTGTCATCAGCTTCTAGTTCGAACTGGATATAGTTCGGCTGTGAGTCCCCCGCCAAGGACATGTTCTTTAATGAGCTTAGCACATTGCCCAAGGGTGAGTGCTGGAAGATGTCTGCGGCGCTGAACTCGAAGATCGATAAACGATCAAGTTCGACATCCGTGGACTCACATGGTTCGGAACTCACACCCAGAGACGAGTTCGGGGTTCCGATGACACAAATATTGTGTGAGTTTAAGTCCCTATGTGGCTCCAACGCCAGGGAATCTGTGGCCTCCGTGGTGGGGCTGAACCTCCAGTCCTTAGATGGCGCCATATGCTCCGGATCTAAGGCCAGAGCAATTACAGGAGCTATCTCCTGAATGTGGTCCGATGACAGATTTAGGTCATGTTCATCGAGGTGACCAGGAGAGATCGTCGCGATCTCGAATCCAGCGAAGATCAAATATCCATGGATGTCCGCGACGTAGTTCAAGCTCCCAATTTGACCTGATGGCCAGGGGCATAGCTATCGATCTGCTCCAGGCCCGCAGTGCGAAGCCACCGAACATGAAAATCTGTCCGGGGAGGAAGTTTTCTCCTTGGACAGCGTCATTCTTGACAATTGAAGGGGCCATCGAACCTTTTGAGGACGACACAGTGGAACTCTCAATGAAAGCACAAATGTCGGTGTCAAAACCGGCGGATCTCAGGTAGGGGGTCCCGAACTGTGCGTCTAAGGTCGATGGTAATAGGAGACAGGGGACACGATGTTTACCTAGGTTCGGGCCCTCTCTATGGAGGTAATACCCTACGTCCTGCTTGCTTGATCTTGATGAATATGAGTATTACAAGAGTTGATCTACCACGAGATCGTAATGGCTAAACCCTAGAAGTCTAGCCTGTATGACTATGATAATGAATCTCTCTCATCCGGACTAAGTCCTCCGGTTTATATAGACACCAGGAGGATCTAGGGTTACACAAGGTCGGTTACAAAGAAAGGAATCTACATATTTGGTCGCCAAGCTTGCCTTCCACGCCAAGGAGAGTCCCATCCGGACATGGGTGCAGTCTTCCGTCTTTGTGTCCTTCACTGCCCATCAGTACGGCCCATGGTTAACAGGCCGGACGCCCGAGGACCCCTTAGTCCAGGACTCCCTCAGCCGCGCCTTCACTCCTGAGCTGCGTAGCGTCGTTTGGCCAGGCAAGTTCAAGCCGAATCTGCCTCCTCGCTACAATGGCACCCCCAACCCTGTGGAGTTCTTGTAGCTCTACAAGCTGAGCATCGAGGCGGCCAACAGCGACGAAAAGGTCATGGCGAACTAGTTCCCCATGGCTCTCAAGGACGGCGCCCGCTCATGGCTCCTGAACCTGCCCCGGGCACAATCTCCTCCTGGGATGCGATGCGCGATCACTTCGTCGCCAACTTCCAGGGCACTCGCGACCGCCCCCCGGCCACGGGTGACCTGCGCCGCATCAAGCAACAGTCGGGAGAGACCTTGCAGAAGTATATCCAGTGCTTCAACAGCGTGCGCGTCAAGATCCCCAAGGTGACAGACGAGGCCATCATCTCAGCATTTTCCGATGGCGTCCGTGACATCAAGATGAAGGAGGAGCTTGCCATCCACGAGGAGTTGTGCACGACTTTGGAGCTGTTCAACATAGCAACCAAGTGTGCAAGAGCTGAGGAGGAGCGTATCTCGCTCCTCGAGCTCCTTGTTGCGGATCCAGAGGAGAAGAAGGCCAAGGTCAAGGACGTGAAGCGCAAAGGGGTGGCCGTACTCGCGGCAGAGCCAGACACAAAGTGCGGCCGAGACCTTCCCAAGTCGTCCAAGGGCAGCTGTACGTTCTGCGCCTTCCACAACGTGCGCAGCCACAACACTGACGACTGTCAAGAGCTCGGGGCTATTCGAGATGGATTCTTCGGTCGATGCCCCGAGCACAATGACGAAGGCTACGACCGAGGAGGTGGACGAGGCGGAGGATGTTGGGACGACCGCGGGCTCCGCCAGGAGTGGCACGACCAACCTCACAAGGACCGCTGGCAGGACCAGCCTCGTGAGGGCGCCTGGAGGGACCAGCCTCGCGAGGACCGTCCTCAGGGCAACCCTGGTCTCCCTCCGCTGCCGCTGCCACCAAGGAGGAACGACGACCACCAACAGGACGAAGGGGATGGGTGCTTCTAGGAGCCGCGCACCATCGCCTGCATCTTGGGTGGCGCTCAGGCCCCAGCTTCCCAACGCATCTTCAAGCAGATCTCTCGCGAGGTGAATGCAGCCCTCCCCAAGTTCGAGGCCACGCACCCGCTCAGATGGTCCAAGTACGCCATCACCTTTAGCTTGGCGGACTAGCTCAAATGCGCGGCAACCGTCGGCGTTCTCCCGATGCTCTGTTCGCCCGTCATCAGCAATGTCCAAGTCACCAAGACCCTCATCAATGACGATGCGGGGCTCAGTGTCCTATCCGTCGAGACGTTCGACGGCCTTCAAGTGCCATATGGTCAGCTCCAGCCCACCAAGCCTTTCTCAGGAGTGACTAACAGCTCCACCATCCCGATAGGGCAAGCTCGTCTCCCTGCCACCTTTGGTCAGCGCGACAACTACCACACCTAGCTCGTCGACTTCGACGCTGCCCACATCTGACTGTCGTACAATGCCACCCAGCGCTAGCCAAATTCATGGCAGTCACCCACCATGGCTACAACGTCCTCAAGATGTCGGGAAGCGGCGGAATCATCATAGTCCCCTGCAAAGAAAGAGACGTGGTGTGCTCCCTCGAGTGCGCCTTCCAAGCTGCAGCAGTCGGGGACCCTGGTAGCGTGTATGTGCAGAACCCTTTGAGGCCAACCACAAGAAGAAGAAGCAGCTACTCCGCACTGGGCCTCAGGGGAGCGGCGCCTCCAGCGGCACCACCTCAGGATCGGCGCCCGCGCCTAGGGTGCCTCCCTCCCTTGCATAGGGAGGTGCACCCGGCGCCCTCCTTCGGCAGGGCTCAGGAGCTCTCTTCTGGAGGGCCTCGGACCTAGCCAACATCACGAGGGAGGTGCTCGGGCACCACATGGAGGCGTGCTTCGCGACACGTTTCCCTCAGGAGGACACCGGGCGAGGAGCGCACGGCGCTCAGGAGTTCATCACCAAGGCCACTCAGGAAGTGCAGGATGAGAGAGCCATGCGCGGCGACCGCCGCCCACCTGGCGCTGCTCCCCATCCAGGTGTGGATGGCGAGCTGGGTGTTTGCGTCGACGTCCCAGGGCTCAACAGGGCCACATCTCAGGAGCTCTTCTGGCCTTCGCGCGTGGGACATTGCGAGGGCCCACCTCACAACTATGTTTGCATGTCGTTCGGCTTGCCGAGCATGGCAGCCGCCTTCCAGCGCAACCTGCGGAGCATCCTGGCAGGTTAGGAGGCCAGGCATCATGCAGTCCTGGTGGAGATGGAGACGGTCCCCAGGAGGACGCCTGAGACTCCGGAGCCTCCCGAGGCTCTGGGTCTCGATGGCTCATGAGGAGCGACTTCTTCGCCATGCATCTTCAGCTACCCAACACTCCTTCGACAACCAAACCAGGTGACATTTTCCAAGTTTATTTAGCTGGGAGCACCCCCTGGGCTGCATCACTCCCAGGCCGCGTGGGTCTGTCCCTGCGGCATGTATCCTTTTACGTCTAGCTTACTCTGCTGGGGGCGCCCCTCGGGCTGCATCATCCCCAAGCCGCTTGGGTCCAACCCAGTGGCATGTATCATTCTTGCATTTACCTGAGCTAGTTTTCTTTTCATGCATAATCTATCTATGGTTATCACCTACTTGATAGTCACCCACCGTGGGAGCCGCGCACCGATAGTCTTTCTTCAGGATCCTTCGCATAAGAAGGCTAGCACGGCGTCTGTACTCGGGCCTGTCCCTGCAGCATCGATAAATCCAACGGCTAATCTCTGTCTGGCAGGCCGGCCCCGTTCACGTCACCTCCTGGGGTCGTTGGTGCTTGGCCTTCTCGTGCGATAACCTTGGGAAATTCATTCGGCACAGGTTGCCTAACCATCTCGCCGGAACACCACAGTCGTCAAGAACCAAGACCAGACGAAACCCGCCTTGAGGTAGGGCCTCGTGAGTCCCGCGCTGGCTCACGAGTGCCTAGACACACCTCATCTAGCCCTACCGTGCAAGCCACATGTCAGGGCGGGGCTGTACACACCCCGGGGGCTCTCTGTAGTACGGAGTCCCCTCCCACATGCAAGTGGAAGCACCATGCTCCGTGCTGGTAGTCGACACTACCGAGGAGCGTCTATGCCCGTGCAAGTGCGGAAGCGCTATGCTCCGCGCTGGTGATAAACAACTGAGGGCGGCCTCACGGCCGTATCAACCTCAGGGAGCCTCGGAGCTTAGTGTCTGGCCTCATCGCAACACCTCCCCTCGGGAGAGTCGCATGAGGGGGCTGCGCTCGGCTCACACCCAAGCATACGCCACCCTGCCAGGTCCCTCGGACCTGGTTGTCGCACTCCCTCCCAAGTGGAGCCAAGGTACGAAGGTTGTTTGAATGTCAAGGGGGACTCCTGAGCATCGCGACTCAGGATCCTAACTGACCACGTAGCCGCTCACTCCTTGGTCCGTCCTGGTGATCCGGACGGCCCAATGGCGGCTGAGGTATGCGCGGGGTCGGGCCCTACCGACGTAGAACACTAGGCCTACTCCTAGATCTCATTTCTATAGGCTGTTTGCACGTCAAGGGGTACTCCTGAGCATCGCGACTCAGGAGCCTAACTGATCACGTAGCCCCTCACTCCTTGGTCCGTCCTGGTGATCCGGACGGCCCAATGGCGGCTGAGGTATGCGCGGGGTCGGGCCCTGCCGACATAGAATGTAAAGCAAATGGAAAGGAAATCGCTGAATTTCAAAGCAAATATTACAAGACATATTGTTCTCCTGAAACCAAACGCGAGTTTAACGCCTACACGAGGCATGGTGCATATTACAGAAACTAAACAGGAAAGGAGCTGCCAGCAAATCATCCCGTCATCCTTGGACACCGCCGTCGCCTGCAAGGGATACTTCTTCTTCAACGGCGTCGCCTTCACCTGTACCACCAGCCGGAGTTGCAGGATCAGTAGCACCGCCGGTCGGGGGCGTGAGAGCGAAGGCATGGAACTTCTTCAGCAGGGCCTCCACCTGACCCTTCACGGCTGCGGCAACGGCCGCGCAATGCTCATCGTCCACAGGCTCTAGCAGCTCGTCAAGGCGGGTGGCATGATCGCGAATATGAAGGTTGTAGAGGACGCGCGTCAACACGACTGAGGAAAGAATGCGGGCTTCTTCCTCTGCCATGGGGCTGATACCACTCACGACGTCCTCAAGCGCATCGACCAGATAAGGAAGCAGCTGGGCGGGGCCCTTGTCGCCTGCGGCCAGCGGCTCCTCCGAGCCCTTCTCGTAGAGTGACCGCAGTGCCGACCGAGACCTCTCCTCGAGGAGCTTGAAGGCCGCGTGGTCCTCAGCTAGGACCTTCGCCTTGTCTTCAAGCTCGGCCTTCTCTGCCTTCAGCTTCTGCTCCAGCTCCTCCAGCCGGCTGCACTCCGTGGCCTGTGCCTTCACCAACTACTCCAGCTCGGCGTCGTGATCCCTGACGGTCTCCTCTCGGGCCTTCATCTTCTCCTGCTCCGCCTTGCGGCCTCGGGCCTCTTTCACGTGCTCCCTCCGCACGGTCTCCAGCTCGGCCTCCAGCGACCGGCAGTGGTCCTGGGCGGCCCAGGCATCCTTCAGCTCCACCTCGCGAGCGGCCACAGCTTGGGAGACGACCTCCCTGTCCTTCTCGGAGTCCACAGCAGCCTGGCTCAGCATCGCCCGGACAGACACATCGGAGTGAAGCCAGCCAGAGACTAGCTCCAGGCGCCCAGCCACCAGGCGACGGTCGGTGCCTTGAAGATCTTCTCGCAGCAGGGTCATCGCAGAAAGAGTATGCTCTAGGATGTCAGGAGAGGCAGAAGAACCTGGAGACAACAATGCGGCAGAAGGAGGAGGAGGCGATGTTGTCACCATGTCCTGGGAGGCCAGAAGCTCCTGAGCTTCGGAGACCCCAGCGCCCGAGATGGACGTTGGCACCTCCGGAGCCAGCGGGGCCACGGGGGCTGACTCCCCCCGAGGATGCTCCACCAAGCCTCGCGAGGATGATCGGGCTAGAGAAGCACAAGCGTTGTCGCTGCCCTTATCCATGGAGAGGGGTGCGGCCGTAGGAGGCGATTTGGGCTCGAACAGTATCACCTCGTCCTCCTTTCTCTTCTTTGCCACGGGCGTCGGCCTAATTGCACAACGGAGAAGCGTCAAGGACGAGCAGAAAAAGCAAGAACAAGGCAGGACAAGAACACTTACTGGTCCACCGCGGCGTAGTCCCTCCGCTTCTTAAGATTGAAGCCTGAGAGCCTCGTAGCTTGAGGCGCAGGCGCGCGGGCTCCAGGAGCAAAAGCAGGGGCAGCAGATGGACCGGAAGTAGCTCCAGGCAGTGTCGGGGTAGGAGCGTCGTCCCGGGAGATCAGCGCCGACCTGCCCCTCGCCAGAACCACGGGCAGCTCCTCTCTCTCCGGGAGGACGCCAGGCTCGTCATCGTCATCAGGCAGGGTGCCGAGGATGTCGGCCTTTTGCAAGGGGGAGGTCTCCCCCATCCCCTCGGGGGTCGCCTCCGAGTCGCGCTCCTCGCCCTCCTCCTCTTCCCCCTCCCCACGGGAATCTCCAGAAGACATGTCCACCAGCGCCGGTGCCACCAAGACCCCAGGGGCGCCGGCGGCACCTGGCCGCGGCTGGCAAAGGTGGCATGGCGGCCACGACCTGTGCCCCGTCCTTACGAAGGAACAAGGGAACGAGGGCACTCGACGGATACTCTTAGTCGTCCCCTGCCAAGAGGCGGAGAGCCATACTCAGCTCCTCTTCAGACAAGGCCTCTGGACTCAAGCGAAGCTTGTCTTCTCCGCCCCCAAGCATCCACAAGGGGCGCGAGCACGCCTAGAGAGGAGCCACCCGCAGCATTAGGAATTCTCTTAGGAGCATGGCCCTCATTGATACGTCTCCAACGTATCTATAATTTTTGATTGTTCCATGCTATTATATTATCAACCTTGGATGTTTTATATGCATTTATATGCTATTTTATATGATTTTTTGGATGAACCTATTAACCTAGAGCCCAGTGCCAGTTTCTATTTTTTTCCTTGTTTTAGAGTATCCCAGAAAAGGAAAATCAAACGGAGTCCAATTGACTTTAAACTTCACAGAACTTATTTTTGTACTAGAAGAAGCCCATGTAGTATCGGAGATGGACCAGGAGAGTCCTCGGCTACCCACGAGGGTGGGGGCACGCCCACCCCCCGGGCGCGCCCCCTGCCTCGTGGACAGCCCGGAGGTCCACCGACGTACTTCTTCCTCCCATATATACCCATATACCCTAAAAACTTCGAGGAGCACAATAGATCGGGAGTTCCGCCGCCAGAAGCCTCCGTAGCCACCGAAAACCAATCTAGACCCGTTCCGGCACCCAGCCGGAGGGGGAATCCCTCTCCGGTGGCCATCTTCATCATCCCGGTGCTCTCCATGACGAGGAGGGAGTAGTTCTCCCTCGGGGCTGAGGGTATGTACCAGTAGCTATGTGTTTGATCTCTCTCTCTCTCTCGTGTTCTTAAGGTGGTACGATCTTGATGTATCGCGAGCTTTGCTATTATAGCTGGATGTTATGATGCTTCTCCCCCTCTACTCTCTTGTAATGAATTGAGTTTTCCCTTTGAAGTTATCTTATCGGATCGAGTCTTTAAGGATCTGAGAACACTTGATGTATGTCTTGCGTGGGATACCCGTGGTGACAATGGGGTATTCTATTGATCCACTTGATGTATGTTTTGGTGATCAACTTGCGGGTTCTGCCCATGAACCTATGCATAGGGGTTGTCACACGTTTTCGTCTTGACTCTCCGGTAGAAACTTTGGGGCACTCTTTGAAGTACTTTGTGTTGGTTGAATAGATGAATCTGAGATTATGTGATGCATATCTTATAATCATACCCACGGATACTTGAGGTGACATTGGAGTATCTAGGTGACATTAGGGTTTTGGTTGATTTGTGTCTTAAGGTGTTATTCTAGTACGAGCTCTAGGATAGATTGAACGGAAAGAATAGCTTCATGTTATTTTACTACGGACTCTTGAATAGATCGATCAGAAAGGATAACTTTGAGGTGGTTTTGTACCCTACCATAATCTCTTCGTTTGTTCTCCGCTATTAGTGACTTTGGAGTGACTCTTTATTGCATGTTGAGGGATAGTTATATGATCCAATTATATTATTACTGTTGAGAGGACTTGCACTAGTGAAAGTATGAACCCTAGGCCTTGTTTCAACACATTGCAATACCGTTTACGCTCACTTTTATCATTAGTTACCTTCCTGTTTTTATATTTTTTCAGATTACAAAAACCTATATCTACCATCCATATCGCACTTGTATCACGATCTCTTCGCCGAACTAGTGCACCAATACAATTTACCATTGTATTGGGTGTGTTGGGGACACAAGAGACTCTTTGTTATTTGGTTGCGGGGTTGCTTGAGAGATACCATCTTCATCCTACGCCTCCCACGGATTGATAAACCTTAGGTCATCCACTTGAGGGAAATTTTCTACTGTCCTACAAACCTCTGCACTTGGAGGCCTAACAACGTCTACAAGAAGAAGGTTGTGTAGTAGACATCAAGCTCTTTTTTGGCGCCGTTGCCGGGGAGGTTAGCGCTTGAAGGTATATCTTTAGATCTTGCAATCGAATCTTTTTGTTTCTTGTTTTATGACTAGTTTAGTCTATAAAAGAAAATTATAAAAATATGGAACTAAGGGTACCTCATATGCTTCATCTTGTTAATATCTATCATGAAAATAGGGATTCCAATAATTGTGCTCAAGTGCTAGAAGAAGAATGCATTAGAATGTTTGGCACTAAATATTTGAATGATGAGCATGATTGCAATGTTGTTAGTATTAATTCCTTGAATATCCATGATGCTAATGATATTCAAAGCCACAAGCTTGGGGAAGCTATGTTTGATGAAGATGATAGTTTTTGTCCCCCAAGTTTTGATGAGCAAATTTATTATGATGAAAGCATGCCTCCTATTTATGATGATTATATTGATGAAAGTGGATTTGGAGGTCATGACTTTATTTTGTGATGAATCCACTATTTCAGAAGAGGTTCCAATTGATTATGAGAACAAAGTTGCTATCTATGATGATTATTGTGATGACTTGTATGCTATAAATAATAATGATATCCATGAAACTTGTCATCATGATTTTATTTTTCAATTGTATTATGCCTCACATGATAATTATTTTGTTGAGTTTGCTCCCACTATTATTCATGAGAAGAATTTTGCTTATGTGGAGAGTAATAAAATTTATATGCTTGTAGATCATGAAAAGAATGCTTTATGTGATAGTTATATTGTTGAATTAATTCATGATGCTACTGAAAATTATTATGAGGGAGGAACATATGCTTGTAGGAATTGCAATAATATCAAGTTTCCTCTCTATGTGCTTAAAATTTTGAAGTTATGCTTGTTTTACCTTCATATGCAAGTTGGTTATTGTTCCCATAAGTTGATTGCTCACAAAATCCCTATGCATAGGAAATGGGTTATACTTAAATGTGCTAGTAATATTCTTCATGATGCTCTCTTTATGTTACAATTCTTATCTTTTATGTGAGCATCATTGAAAACATCATGCCTAGCTAGGGGCGTTAAACGATAGCGCTTGTTGGGAGGCAACCCAATTTTATTTCTGTTCCTTTATTTTTGTTCCTTTTTAGTAATAAATAATTTATATAGCCTCTGTTATTGTTGTGTTTTATGTGTTTAATTAGTGTTTGTGCCAAGTAGAACCTTTGGGAAGACTTGGGGAAAGCCTTTGGGATCTTGCTGTAAAAACAGAAACTTTAGCGCTCACGAGAACTGCTGCCATTTTTTACTAGAGAATGCTATTTAGTTGATTCTTTTGGAAGATGATTAATAGATAAATTCCTCTGGTTCACCAATTTATTTGAGAATTTTATGAGTTCCAGAAGTGGTCAAAACCTACAGATTACTACAGACTGTTCTGTTTTTGACAGATTCTGTTTTCATCGTGTTGTTTGGTTATTTTGATGAATCTATGAGTAGTATCGGAGGGTATGAACCATAGATAAGTTGGAATACAGTAGATATTACACCAATATGAATTTAGAATGAGTTCACAACAGTACCTAAGTGGTGATTTATTTTCTTATACTAACGGAGCTTACGAGTTTTCGGTTAAGTTTTGTGTTGTGAAGTTTTCAAGTTTTGGGTAAAGATTCGATGGACTATGGAATAAGGAGTGGCAAGAGCCAAAGCTTGGGGATGACCAAGGTACCCCAAGGTAATATTAAAGGACAACCAAGAGCCTAAGCTTGGGGCATCCCCTCTTTCGTCTTCGTTCATCGGTAACTTTACTTGGAGCTATATTTTTATTCGCCACATGATATGTGTTTTCCTTGGAGCGTCATTTTATTTTATTTAGTTTTGCTTGCTGTTTGAATAAAATATCAAGATTTTAAATTATTAAATGGGAGAGTCTTCACATAGTTGCATAATTATTTGACTACTCATTGATCTTCACTTATATCCTTTGGAGTAGTTTGACATTTGCTCTAGTGCTTCACTTATATCTTTTTAGGGCACGGCGGTGGTTTTATTTTGAAGAAATAGATGAACTCTCGTGCTTCACTTATATTATTTTGGAGTCTTTAGAACAGCATGGTAGTTTGCTTTGGTTATGAAACTAGTCCTAATATGATGGGCATCCAAGATGGGTATAATAAAAACTTTCATATAAGCGCATTGAATACTAAGAGAAGTTTGATACTTGATGATTGTTTTGAGATATGGAGATGGTGATATTAGAGTCATGCTATTTGAGTAGTTGTGAATTTGAGAAATACTTGTGTTGAAGTTTGTGATCCCGTAGCATGCACGTATGGTGAACCGTTATGTGATGAAGTCGGAGCATGATTTATTTATTGATTGTCTTCCTTGTGAGTGGTGGTCGGGGACGAGCGATGGTATTTTCCTACCAATATATACCCCTATGAGCATGCGCGTAGTACTTTGTTTCGATAACTAATAGATTTTTGCAATAAGTATGTGAGTTCTTTATGACTAATGTTGAGTCCATGGATTATACGCACTCTCACCCTTCCACCATTGCTAGCTTATCTTATGCCGCACAACTTTCGCCGGTACCATACACCCACCATTACCTTCCTCAAAACAGTCACCATACCTACCTATTATGGCATTTCCATAGCCATTCCGAGATATATTGCCATGCAACTTTCCACCATTCCGTTTATTATGACACGCTCCATCATTGTCATATTGCTTTGCATGATCATGTAGTTGACATCGTATTTGTGGCAAAGCCACCGTTCATAATTCTTTCATACATGTCACTCAGGAGTCATTGCACATCCCGGTACACCACCAGAGGCATTCATATAGAGTCATATCTTGTTCTAAGTATCGAGTTGTAATTCTTGAGTTGTAAGTAAATAAAAGTGTGATGATCATCATTATTAGAGCATTGTCCCAGTGAGGAAAGGATGATGGAGACTATGATTCCCCCACAAGTCGGGATGAGACTCCGGACTAAAATAAGAGGTCATAAAAAAGAGAAAAGGCCCAAATAATAAAATAAAATAAATAAAAAATGAGAGAAAAAGAGAGAAGGGACAATGCTACTATCCTTTTACCACACTTGTGCTTCAAAGTAGCACCATGATCTTCATGATAGAGAATCTCCTATGATATCACTTTCATATACTCGTGGGAAATTTTCATTATAGAACTTGGCTTGTATATTCCAATGATGGGCTTCCTCAAAATGCCCTAGGTCTTCGTGAGCAAGCGAGTTGGATACACACCCACTTAGTTTCTTTTTGAGCTTTCATACACTTATAGCTCTAGTGCATCCGTTGCATGGCAATCCCTACTCACTCTCATTGATATCTATTGATGGGAATCTCCATAGCCCGTTGATACGCCTAGTTGATGTGAGACTATCTTCTCCTTTTTTGTCTTCTCCACAACCACCATTCTATTCCACATATAGTGCTATATCCATGGCTCATGTTCATATATTGCGTGAAGATTGAAAAAGTTTGAGAACATGAAAAGTATGCAACAATTGCTTGGCTTGTCATCGGGGTTGTGCATGATTTGAATATTTTGTGTGGTGAATATGGAGCTTAGCCAGACTATATGATTTTGTAGGGATAGCTTTCTTTGGCCATGTTATTTTGAGAAGACATAATTGCTTGGTTAGTATGCTTGAAGTATTATTATTTTTATGTCAATATTAAACTTTTGTCTTGAATTTTATGGATCTGAATATTCTTGCCACAATAATGAGAACTACATGGATAAATATGTTAGGTAGCATTCCACATCAAAAATTCTGTTTTTATCATTTACCTACTCGAGGACGAGCAGGAATTAAGCTTGGGGATGCTGATACGTCTCCAACGTATCTATAATTTTTGATTGTTCCATGCTATTATATAATCAACCTTGGATGTTTTATATGCATTTATATGCTATTTTATATGATTTTTGGGACTAACCTATTAACCTAGAGCCCAGTGCCAGTTTCTGTTTTTTTCCTTGTTTTAGAGTATCGCAGAAAAGGAAAATCAAACGGAGTCCAATTGACCTGAAACTTCACGGAACTTATTTTTGGACCAGAAGAAGCCCACGGAGTATCGGAGATGGACCAGGAGAATCCCGGCTTCCCACGAGGGTGGGGGGCGCGCCCACCCCCCAGGTGCGCCCCCCTGCCTCGTGGACAGCCCAGAGGTCCACCGACGTACCTCTTCCTCCCATATATACCCATATACCTTAAAAACTTTGGGGAGCACAATAGATCAGGAGTTCCGCCGCCAGAAGCCTCCGTAGCCACCGAAAACCAATCTAGACCCGTTCCGGCACCCTGCCGAAGGGGGAATCCCTCTCCGTTGGCCATCTTCATCATCCTGGTGCTCTCCATGACGAGGAGGGAGTAGTTCTCCCTTAGGGCTGAGGGTATGTACCAGTAGCTATGTGTTTGATCTCTCTCTCTCTCTCGTGTTCTTGAGGTTGTAAGATCTTGATGTATCGCGAGCTTTGCTATTATAGTTGGATGTTATGATGCTTCTCCCCCTCTACTCTCTTGTAATGAATTGAGTTTTCCCATTGAAGTTATCTTATCGAATTGAGTCTTTAAGGATTTGAGAACACTTGATGTATGTCTTGCGTGGGATACCCGTGGTGACAATGGGGTATTCTATTGATCCACTTGATGTATGTTTTGGTGATCAACTTATGGGTTCCACCCATGAACCTATGCATAGGGGTTGGCACACGTTTTTGTCTTGATTCTCTGGTAGAAACTTTAGGGCACTCTTTGAAGTACTTTGTGTTGGTTGAATAGATGAATCTGAGATTGTGTGATGCATATCGTATAATCATACCCACGGATACTTGAGGTGACATTGGAGTATCTAGGTGACATTAGGGTTTTGGTTGATTTGTTTCTTAAGGTGTTATTCTAGTACAAACTCTAGGATAGATTGAACGGAAAGAATAGCTTCATGTTATTTTACTATGGACTCTTGAATAGATCGATCAGAAAGGATAACTTTGAGGTGGTTTCGTACCCTACCATAATCTCTTCGTTTGTTCTCCGCTATTAGTGACTTTGGAGTGACTCTTTGTTGCATGTTGAGGGATAGTTATATGATCCAATTATGTTATTACTGTTGAGAGGACTTGCGCTAGTGAAAGTATGAACCATAGTAAAAAAACCTATATGATCCAATTGCAATACCGTTTGTGCTCACTTTTATCACTTGCTACCTTGCTGTTTTTATATTTTCAGATTGCAAAAACCTATATCTACCATCCATATTGCACTTGTATCACCATCTCTTCGCCGAACTAGTGCACCTATACAATTTACCATTGTATTGGGTGTGTTGGGGACACAAGAGACTCTTTGTTATTTGGTTGCAGGGTTGCTTGAGAGAGACCATCTTCATCCTATGCCTCCCACGGATTGATAAATCTTAGGTCATACACTTGAGGGAAATTTGCTACTTTCCTACAAACCGCTGCACTTGGAGGCCCAACAACTTCTACAAGAAGAAGTTTGTGTAGTAGACATCACCCGTCAGCTTCGCCGCCTTCGCGTTGCCCGGCCTCAGGTCGGTGGTCATCTTCTCCAGCACCGACTTCGCCCGGTCATCAGTAAGCTTCGCGTGAGACCACCCCTCATCAGACTGGGGCATCTCCGTCGGCAGCTTCAACCGCGGGTGGACACACTTGGCATCCATCATGACTCACTTGCTCCTGAAGCCATCGACCTTCTTTCCGGCCTTCGAGATCGCGTTGGCCTTGCCGGCTGCGACGAAGTTGGAGCACCCAGAGGTGTGACTGCCATTGATTCGGAGGAAGAAGAAGTGGCGCAGCAGTGCCACGGACGGCATCACCCCGACATACGCCTCATAGTAGAAGGCAAATATCGACAAGAGAAGAATGGAGTTGGGATGGATATGGAGGGCCTGCAACCTGTAATGACAGAGGACGACATAGAAGAAGTCGGGGAAGGGGGGAACCAGGCTCGCGACGACGCTGCTCATAAAGAAGGGGTAGAAGGAGATCTTCGAAGCCTCCAGCTCGGCAGAGCCAGCCCGGAGCTCGGTCTTCCCCTTCTTGTTGTTCTCCCCTGCCGTCAACAGGCGCGTGGCTGTGATGTTCTTCTCTGGGACATTGGGCGCATCTAGAGCCGGCTCGTACCAGGCAGGCAGCGAAACGGCCTTGGCCTTTCGGGGCGCCATTGGCCGGAGTCTCGGAAGAGGATTGAAGCAGATCTAGAGATTTTGGATGCAAGGAGAGAGAAAGGGGATCTAGAGCAAGACGAAGGAAAGCGTTGCCCGCGCCGGCCTTTTTGTCAGAAGGGCAGTTGCCGAGGCAGCATGGGAAAGCGGAGACGCCCACGACCAATCAATCGCCACGCGTCAAGTGGGGTTGCAGGCTGTTGGGGCCCACGGCCCTTCGCACTTGCCCTTTGGCTTCGCCTCGAAGCCAACTCCAAGCGCGCCTTGGGCCCGGGGGCTACTGTCGGTATTCTGGGAATGGGGGTTGTCGGTGTCAAAACCGGCGGATCTCGGGTAGGGGGTCCCGAACTCTACGTCTAGGCCGGATGGTAACAGGAGGCAAGGAACACGAAGTTTTACCCAGGTTCGGGCCCTCTTGATGGAGGTAAAACCCTACGTCCTGCTCGATTAATATTAATGATATGGGTAGTACAAGAGTAGATCTACCACGAGATCAGAGAGGCTAAACCCTAGAAGCTAGCCTATGGTATGATTGTGGATGTGTATGTTGTCCTACGGACTAAAACCGCCCGGTTTATATAGACACCGGATAGGGTTAGGGTTACATAGAGTCGGTTACAATGGTAGGAGATCTGAATATCCGTATCGCCAAGCTTGCCTTCCACGCCAAGGAAAGTCCCTTCCGGACATGGGACGAAGTCTTCAATCTTGTATCTTCATAGCCTGGAGTCCGGCTGAAGGTATAGTCCGGCCATCCGGACACCCCCTAATCCAGGACTCCCTTAGTAGCCCCCGAACCAGGCTTCAATGACGATGAGTCCGGCGCGCAGATTGTCTTCGGCATTGCAAGGCGGGTTCTCCTCCAAATTCCATGTACCTGTTGAATAAAGTCCAGTTTCTTGTAGATGTTGCGCTCCTTCGCTTCTGCGCCCAATAATGGCCACTCCCCACGTGTCAATTAAATATGAAAGGTCTGAGTGTTTTTACATTCACACCCCTAGCCGCGTAAACAAGCTGACCTATTTAAGGAGACGAGGATTTAGATCCAAACCACATCTTCCCCCTTCGCGAGTGTTCATCAGAGCGCATTCGACAAAGATCCATTCCACCATGGCCAGCCGTCGCGACTCCTCCTCCCGCCCTTCCAGCCCTAAGCCTAGATATTGGGAAAGATGCTCCATCCCGCATAGCGAGTTAGTGACGCTCCAGACCAAGGGATTTCTCCCCCCGGCCTATATGATCCCAGTTTGAGCCGGTCTTGCCGTCTATAACGGCGGAGAGCAAGCGGAGAGCGCCCCTAATCCCTCCAAAGGGGAGCGGGTGTGCCTCGTCCCTTATTTAATAAGGGGGCTCGGATTTCCAATCCATCCATTTCCCCGGGGGCTGCTAGAGTTCTACGGCCTCCAGCTACATCATCTCACGCCTGCCTCAGTATTGCATATCGCGGGCTTTGTAGCCCTCTGCGAGCTGTTCTTGGGTGTTGAAGCTCATTTCGGACTGTGGAGGGAGCTATTTTTCCTCGTGCCTCGTTCCAAGAAGGGGTCTATGTATCAAGTGGGCGGAGCCGAAGTATGGCACATCGCCGGGACCAGCTATCTGTCCGGAACCCCAAAGAAGGCGTCCGAAGACTGGCCCTCGGAATGGTTTTACATAGAAGACGTCCCGCTGCCGGATCCTGTCCGGATCGGCCTCCCTAAATTCAACAATGCTCCCTTAAAGAAGCGCCTAAGCTGGCGCCCACGGAGCCCTCAGAGGGAATGTGATCGGGACGTTGTTTACCTGATGGGCCGGATAAGATTGTTAGCTCATTCCGGACTAACCATGATCGGGGTCATGGCCTCATGCATCATGCGAGGGGTGCAGCCACTACAGTATAGAGGCCACCCCATGTGGGATTTCAACGGGGAGGACGACACCACCCGCTACGGCCGTAAGGGGCCAGATTCGGCTGCAGCTCTAATAAAGACCTTGTCCGCTTTGTACAAGGGAGAAGAGGAGGATTTTCTCCGTGTTGACCCAAAGGGTGGATTCTCCATGTACAATTCTCCAAGCTGGGTGAGTGATCACATCTTGCCCATCCGTTTTATATCCCCATTGTTAAATATTTAATCTTAGTGATTTCAATGCAGGAACTGCGCCAGGCTGTCAAAGAAATAAACAGCCCTCCTCCACAACCCGAGGACCCAGGACGGTCCCTCGACCCGGACTCGCAAGAGGATCCGGAGCTTTCGGTGGATCTGATTGATGGAGTGTTCCATCAATTAAGCAAGGACAACGTCCTGGTGGCCATTATGGCCGATTATCCAGGGCTAATCCCGGCCTCCCAGAAACGGGAGGCCGAACCTGCGGCGACAAGCCAACGAGGGGCCGCAGGGCCCCGTGGGCAGAAAAGAGGTGCAATCCGGACCGGGGCGTCAGCGCAAAGGTATGGCGCACCCCCTTATCCTAGGTGCCGTACCTTCAGGGCATATTAACACTTGTGCTCTCTTCAGGACAAAGAGACTTCGCCGAACTATATTTGGAGAGACTGCCAATCGCGCCTCCACCAGCCAGGCTCCAAAGCCTGGCCCGGAAGCGGGGCCGAACACAAGGCGCGCACCGGACGCTCCTCCGCCGGAGGATGTGGACAGGTTGTCTGCCACCAACTCTGAGGTGGAGAGTGCCATGAACCACAGGTGTCGCCGGATAATTCTTCGCGAGGCTTGTTTCTCCCAAGAGGCGTTAGATGCCTTTAAGTCGGGAGATGTGTACCTCCGTGCCGCTCAAAATGGTCTAACCAGAGCCACGGAGCAATATGTAAAAGACATACGGGTAAGAAAATTTTGGTAATTATATATATACCAGTAGCCCCCGAGACTTGAAACAGTTAAAATAACTGATTTAAGGATCATTTGTTATGCAGGTTCTTACAGAAAAGAATTCCCTATTGTCCAAGGAGCTGGAAGAGTGCAAAGGCCAACTTGAGGCCGCACTAGCCGCGGCAGGGGAGCCTAAGGAGGCCCCCTCTGGTAATATACACTTCGAAAGATAAGTATTTTGCGAAGCACGGCTTTGGTGCGAATCTGACAAATGAAATTCCAGATGGCGCCGGATTGGATCCGGAAAGGCAACACCTCCTACGCCAGCTAAAGGATGGTGAGAGGGTGCTGTTAAAGGTGATGGGGGAGAAGAACGATCTCCGAGATGCCAACACCAAGCTGGGCGTCGAGCTGAAAGATGTTCGTGCCCAGCTATCAGACTCCGTGAAGGAGAATCAGCGGCTTCGGCGCGACATATTTAGTAGGTGCTTGAACGAACCTTTTGAAAGAAAGTTCGGCAGGGAAGTCGACTAACAGAGCAATGTCTGTAGGTGTGCTGACAGGTCGTCCTGCGGAGGAGATGCCCAGTTCTACAGGTGACCTTCTTCCCGAGCTCTCGCAACTGCTCGATCGAGTTCTGCAGGTGATGCGAGGCGTCTCCCAGGCCTTGTGGCCATCCGTCTCCATGCCCGAAGGTCTTGGAGAGCTTGCGGAGAAGCTAAAAGGAGCACGGCGGCGCTTCCGATTGTGGAAGATATCAGCCTGCCGTCAAGGCGCTAGGGAGGCCTGGGCCATGGTGAAGACGTGGTACGCAAAGGCTGACCCCAACCACATGGCCGAGGTCGGTCCTATAGGGCCCGATGGGAAGGAGATCCCTGTAAGCTTAGTATATGGCCAAGTAGAGTTGGCCGCGAAGTATTCCCAGCATGACTGTAAATTAGACAGCATGTTAGATGGTATTGAAGAGGAATACGATCAGTCAAAATGACTATGTAATTTAGTTGACATTTATAATGCCTTCTAGCCGGATTGTAGATAATTTGTCATGGCCGACCTTTTCGCTTCAGCCTCGGGACCTGACGGTCCGGAGTGTGTTCGAATTCCCATGCGGTTATATAGGAACCGGAGAATGCATGGAGACCAGGCGTAGGGGTCATTAGTGCGTGAACAGACAAGTGCCCGACTAGTTATGTTA
The DNA here is from genome assembly GCF_003073215.2 of Triticum urartu. Classification (NCBI taxonomy): domain Eukaryota; kingdom Viridiplantae; phylum Streptophyta; class Magnoliopsida; order Poales; family Poaceae; genus Triticum; species Triticum urartu. The sequence continues at coordinate 290,651,851 of NC_053026.1, read as the reverse complement.
TATTACATGGTTAGTAAGAAACATCTTCCAGGGAGAATAGTTCCGTTAGGGGTCCCTTTCCCTGGGAGGCATGCCCTAAGGTGCATGTCCATGCTGCGAAAAGAAACGCAGGAAAAACATCTGGGGGCGTATAGATAAAAATAAAAAAGATCATCTTTAGTTCACCGACCGAATATTCCCTTAAGAACGCTAGCTTTCGGCTTCACCCAGTCTGAGGTACACATCCGGCTGACCCGGCAGTAACAATCGCAGAGGTGCTCCCTTTACCACCTAGCGGAACAATCAGGAATGTAGGGGTAAGCACAGGAGCCAGGCAACCCAGCTTGGCCAAAACTTAAGTCATATCGATGCATATAATGGTGAATAAAAGGTACATGAGGAAGTGTGACGCATGTGTTGGGCATGAAGCATGTATGAATAAGCTTCTGTTTAAAGAAGCCCCCAGGTTTAATGAGCGCGGATGGCGCGTCACTTTATGAGCCTTTAAGGGATATAAGAGAGAGAGAGGGAGAGAGAGAGAAGAAGAAGAGAAATGCAAGACAGAAAATATATAAAAAATGGACAGAGGAAGGAGACGAACATAGAGTCCGGCGCTAGGCATAGAATCTTCGGAGACTGGCTGCGTTCCATGGGTTCAGCTCGAGTCGGTTATCCGATGCATCTCGCAGGCGGTACGCTCCACCAGTCAGGACTTGGTCAATTATGAAGGGACCTTCCCACTTGGGCTTGAGTTTGTCCTTTTTCTTGTCCGATAGTCGTAGAACTAATTCGCCAACGTTGTAATTTTTGGCCCGTACTTCTCTGCTTTGGTATCTTCGAGCCTGCTGTTGATAGAATGCGGAACGGGCTTTTGCCACGTCACGCTCGTCCTCCAATGCGTCTAAGCTGTCCTGTCGATCGAGGTCGGCTTCTCTTTCTTCGTACATGCACACTCGAGGTGAGTCATGAATTATGTCGCAGGGCAAAACTGCCTCTGCGCCGTACACCATAAAGAATGGTGTGTATTCGGTGGTGCGATTCAGCATGGTCCGCAGCCCCCAGAGTATGGAGTCGAGCTCCTCTACCCAGTGCGTGTTAGATTCCTTGAGGGACCGCACTAATCTGGGTTTAATGCCGCTCATGATAAGACCATTTGCACGTTCGACCTGGCCGTTAGTTTGTGGGTGATAGACGGAAGCATAGTCGAGCTTGATGCCCATGTTTTTGCACCAGAGTTTTACCTCGTCGGCCGTGAAGTTCGTGCCATTATCAGTGATGATGCTGTGGGGAACGCCGTAACGGTGTACGACCCCGGATATAAAGTCTATCACCGGTCCGGATTCGGCCGTCTTAACAGGCTTGGCTTCTATCCATTTGGTGAATTTATCCACCATGACCAGTAAGTATTTTCTCTTGTGGGTTCCGCCTTTAAGGGGTCGAACTATGTCAAGCCCCCAGACCGCGAAGGGCCAAGTAATGGGGATAGTTCGGAGGGCGGTGGGTGGCATATGGCTTTGGTTTGCAACGAGCTGGCAACCAGTGCATCGTTGAACTAAGTCCTGAGCGTCTGCCCGGGCCATCGGCCAATAAAAGCCTGTATGGAAGGCCTTGCTTACAAGGGACCAAGCTGCAGCGTGATGACCGCCCAGTCCGGCATGAATTTCAGCCAGGAGGTTCCACCCCTCCTCTTCGGAGATGCACCTTTGAAGGACTCCGGTAGTGCTTTTCTTATAAAGCTCTCCCTCGTGGACTCTGTAGGCTTTGGATCGCTGCACTATGCAGCGTGCCTCATTTTGGTCCTCGGGGAGTTCCTGCCTAGTGAGGTAGGCGAGGAATGGTTCTGTCCACGGGGCGATGACGGCCATTATTACGTGGGCTGAAGGTGTTATTTCATTGGTGGAGCCTCCGATTGTGTCAGAATGTTCGGTGTCGGGCAGTGCGGTTGGGTCCGGGGTGTTATTGTTCGGCTCCCCTTCCCATACTACGGATGGCTTGAACAGCCTTTCCAAGAAGATGTTGGGGGGCACTACATCGCATTTTGCGCCGATGCGTGCCAGGACATCTGCCGCCTGATTATTTTCCCGGGCTATATGGTGAAATTCAAGCCCCTCGAACCGAGCTGACATTTTTAGGACGGCGTTGCGGTAAGCTGCCATTTTTGGATCCTTGGCATCAAAGTCTTCATTTATTTGGGATATTGCGAGGTTCGAGTCCCTGCACACCTCTAGGCGTTGAATGCCCATGGATACTGCCATCCGGAGACCATGTAAAAGGGCCTCACATTCGGCTGCGTTGTTGGAGTCCGTGTACATAATCTGGAGTACGTATTGAACTGTGTCTCCTGCGGGGGACGTCAAAACGATGCCAGCCCCCAGTCCGGCCAACATCTTGGAGCCGTCGAAATGCATGATCCAATTTGAATATGTGCCGTACTCTTTAGGGAGTTCGGCCTCCGTCCATTCTGCGATGAAGTCAGCCAAGACTTGCGAGTTGATGGCTCGCCGTGGCTTATAAGTTATGTCGAACGGGAGGAGCTCAATGGCCCATTTTGCAATCCGGTCCGTTGCGTCACGGTTGTTTATAATATCGTTAAGTGGTACTTCCGAGGCTACTGTTATTGAACATTCTTGAAAGTAGTGTCGTAGCTTCCGGGATGCCATGAATACCGCGTACGCGATCTTTTGATAATGCGGGTACCATGATTTGCAAGCAGTGAGGACAGTGGACACATAATAGACCGGCTTTTGAAGGGGGAATCTGTGTCCGTCCGCTTCTCGTTCGACGACGAGCACTGCGCTTACAACCTGATGTGTTGCTGCAATGTATAATAGCATTGGTTCGCCAATGTTTGGCGCGGCCAGGACTGGGTTTATTGCAAGTATGGCTTTTATCTCCTCGAGTCCGGCCGTGGCTGCATCCGTCCATTCGAAGTGTTCGGTGCGCCGAAGGAGGCGGTAAAGGGGTAGGGCCTTTTCTCCCAAGCGGGAGATAAAGCGGCTTAGAGCCGCCACGCATCCGGTTAACTTTTGTATTTGTTTGAGGTCCTTTGGGATATCCAGTTGCGACAGAGCTCGGATCTTGGCTGGATTTGCTTCGATTCCTCTACAGGATACAATGAAGTCCAAGAGCTTTCTGGCTGGAACGCCGAAAACGCATTTTTCCGGGTTGAGCTTGATGTCGTATGTTCGGAGGTTATCAAATGTGAGCCTCAAGTCGTCTACTAGAGATTCGACATGTTTTGTTTTGACGACCACATCATCTACATATGCCTCCACTGTTTTGCCGATCTGGCTTGCCAGACATGTCTGAATCATGCGCTGATATGTTGCACCGGTGTTTTTGAGCCCGAAGGGCATTGTGTTGAAGCAGAATGGGCCGTATGGTGTGATAAATGCCGTTGTGGATTGGTCAGATTCTGCCATCTTGATTTGATGGTAGCCGGAATATGCTTCGAGGAAACACAACGAATCGTGTCCTGCGGTAGCGTCGATAATTTGATCGATGCGGGGGAGGGGGAAGGGATCCTTTGGGCAAGCCTTGTTAAGGTCTTTAAAATCAACGCATAGGCGCCAGGATTTGTCCTTCTTTGGTACCATCACCAGGTTTGCTAGCCAGTCCGGATGTTTTATATCTCTGATGAATCCGGCCTCCAATAGCTTTGCCAGCTCCTCTCCCATAGCCTGTCTCTTAGGTTTGGAAAAACGCCGAAGAGCCTGTTTGACAGGTTTGAATCCTATTTGGATATTTAAGCTGTGCTCGGCCAGCCTACGTGGGATTCCTGGCATGTCTGAAGGGTGCCAGGCGAAAATGTCCCAGTTTTCTCGTACAAACTCTCGCAGTGCGGCGTCTACATTAGGGTTTAACTTTGCCCCGATGGAAGCTGTTTTATTTGGGTCCGTTGGATGGACTTGGAATTTGACTATTTCGTCTACCGGTTCAAAGGAGGTGGACTTGGATCTTTTGTCGAGTACCACATCGTCCCTATTCACCATAGAGCGCAGCGCAGTCAGTTCCTTAGCCGCTAGGGCTTCGGATAGTGCCTCGAGGGCCAGTGCGGCTGTCTTGTTTTTGGCGCGGAGTGCTATGTCCGGATCACTAGCGAGAGTGATGATCCCGTTAGGCCCGGGCATTTTGAGCTTCATGTACCCGTAATGGAGTATTGCTTGGAAGATTGTAAACACTACCCGCCCTAGCAGAGCGTGATAACCGCTGCTGAACAGAGCCACATCGAACGTGATCTCTTTGGACCTGTAATTATCTGGCGTGCCGAACACCACATCTAGTGTGATTTTTCCTGTACAGCGCGCTTCCCGACTTGGGATTATTCCTCTAAAGGTTGTGCTGCTTCGCTCAATGCGGTTCCAGTCTATTTCCATTTTTTGAAGGGTTTCCTCGTAAATGAGGTTCAATCCGCTGCCGTCGTCCATGAGTACCTTGGTAAGACGAAAGCCGTCCACTATTGGGCTGAGGACCAATGCGGCTGGTGCTCGGGCTGTTCGGAATTTAGGTTCATCACTGGCGTTAAAGGTAATAGACGTGTCACTCCATGGGTTTATTGTTGCTACTTGGTAGACTTCGGTAAGGCTGCGGAGTGTCCTTTTTCGCATATTATTTGATGCGAAAGTCTCAAAGACTGTTAATACCGTATTGGTGTCTCTGGGGTGGCTTTCTGTGGCCTCCGGAATTAGGAGGTTTTCGCCAATTTTGGCCACCTGCCGGAGTATCCAACATTCTCTAAGGCTGTGATTTGGTGTGGTGTCCTCTGTACTGTGAATTTTACAGGGTTCGTTAAGCCATCCTTCCAGTACGGTTCCATGCCCTATAGAGGGTTTTTGATTTTTGGTATTTGACCTGGGTGTCTGGTTATGCTGCACCCTTTTATTCCGGACTGGGTTTGTATTTAGGGCCGGATTGTCCCAAAATTTTATTTTGGTTTTCCAGGCACTTTCCATCGCACAATACTTTCGTACAATGGACGCCAAGTCAGCGAAGCATGTGATATCACGGCGACTTATGGCGTTGAGTATTCCCTTGTCCGTGCAATTATTGCAGAAGATTAAGATTGCGTCTTCCTCGCGGCAGTCCCTTAGCTTGTTCTTAACCAGGAGGAATCTAGCCCAGTAATGATGTACTGTTTCATCGGGCTCTTGCCTGATTTTGGATAGATCGCTTATGTTGGGGTGGGTGGGTGGAGTTAAATCCGAAGCCTCACCCCGTCTGAGGCTCAGAGGCCGAGGAATTTCTGAACTCGAAAATTTGGACCCCTGGGTGTTGTCCAATGAATCCAGCCTGTCGCCTGACTCTAAGTTCAGGTCTTGAGTGATATCCTCCCCTCCGCGGGTATCCGGCTTGGATGGATCAGGAATCCGGACGTAGCGAGTCCTTAAGATAGATGAAGGGTCGCCGCCCTGTCCCTCTACCATGACAACGTGATGGGTGACTTGGGGAGAGTTAATCTCTCTCAGATCGGTTTTAGGCCCAATCTGGTCGTAATCCGTAGCGACTCCCAGGGCGGCAAAGCGATCCAAGAGCTCGTTTATGGAGGAAAGCTCCATTGGATCTAACTGCTCGGCGAGTTCCGAACTGACATGAAGATTGTTTTCGATGGCTCGAGAGGCCATCGTCGGCGCAGAAGCCGAACAGGCGGTCATAAGAAAACCACCTAGCCGGAGGGTTTGGCTGACAGCCAAAGCTCCCTTAGCAACGGTGCCGTCTTTAAAGACGGGGCGAGGCATCCTTCCTGATGGCGACGACATAGAGGAACTCTCAATGAAAGCACCAATGTCGGTGTCAAAACCGGTGGATCTCGGGTAGGGGGTCCCGAACTATGCGTCTAGGCCGGATGGTAATAGGAGGCAAGGGACACGAAGTTTTACCCAGGTTCGGGCCCTCTCGATGGAGGTAAAACCCTACGCCCTGCTCTATTAATATTGATGATATGGGTAGTACAAGAGTAGATCTACCACGAGATCAGAGAGGCTAACCCCTAGAAGCTAGCCTATGGTATGATTGGGGATGTGTATGTTGTCCTACGGACTAAAACCCTCCGGTTTATATAGACACCGGATAGGTTTAGGGTTACATAGAGTCGGTTACAATGGTAGGAGATCTGAATATCCGTATCGCCAAGCTTGCCTTCCATGCCAAGGAAAGTCCCTTCCGGACACGGGACGAAGTCTTCAATCTTGTATCTTCATAGTCCTGGAGTCCGGCTGAAGGTATAGGCCGGCCATCTGGACACCCCCTAATCCAGGACTCCCTCAGGGGTCCCCAGACTTGCCTGCCTGCGGCCCGCGGCGTGGCTCCACCAGTGGCCCTGTACGGCCAATCTTCACTAGCAAACAGTCAATACCCTTGCGAGGGGCCAAGCCTCGCGAGGGGCGGAGAGATCAAGGCAAGGGACACCTCGTGAGGTTTCTGTGATGCAAGCCATGACGACTGGAGCCAGGCGGGCGCCAGCGCGCGCAGTGTCCTTGTTTCCTATTTGGTGCTAAATAGGCAAGCACAAGCGAGGAGTCCCGAGGCATCAGACAAAGGTTTCCATACCGGTGCAACGAGACCAATACCAGCAGGACGGCAGGACGGAGGTCACCGTCGAGCCCAAGACGGCGTCACCACCAGAGCCTTTGGCAGGCGAAGACCACCTTTAGTCAGGATAACTTGTACTAGTTGTCTCCCTTCGAATTTGGCCGTTGTGAGATCCCTTCCCTCTCAATATTTGGGAAGAGGACCAAGGCCACTATAAATAGGGCTAGCCACCACAGTAGAAGGAGGACAAAACAGAAGAAGGGGAAACGAGTGAACCGAGAGAGATGATCCTCAACCACTCAAGCTCACCAAGCACAAGAACACCTCTCCTCAGGAGGTTGTTCTACCCTTTTAACTGTTCATCCTCAGCCCAAGAGGCAATCCACCACACCAAACTGGAGTAGGGTATTACACCACATCGGTGGCCCGAACCAGTATAAATCTTGTGTCCTCTTGTTCTTTGGGTTCGTCGAGCTAGGCCGTGAGATCATGACGTGCGCGAGCTAGAGAGGGGGAGAGATCTTCATGCGCACCCAGTGTTCGAACCTCAAGGGTTTTTCCGGAAAGCAAAATCCGACACTCATACACTTCTCTTATCTCACGTTTGGTGGCAAATAGAACTAGGTTCTTCTTTTCGCTCATCGTGGAGGCACTCGATTTGGGCTTGTGTCACTCACTCTCTTTTTGGTGGTCCGCTCTCTCAGTATTCTCTCCATGATGGGTGGCTTGCTTGTTGGCGATCACTTGGCTTGGAGACATAGGGCGAAGTATGTACTCCTTTCCTTTCATCTTGAAGACGTAGTGGTTCGTTCAGCAGTTGTGGATGACACCTCTATCAAATTTCCATGGTCGACCAAGAAGAAGGTGGCAAACGGTCATTGGAATGACATCACACTCCAAAGTGTCTTCGTAAGCTCCGATTTTGAAGGAGACTTGCACTCTATGCTCGACTTGAATAGTGCCAGAGTCGCTTAGCCATGGAACTTTGTAGGGATGTGGGTGCTTCGTCTTGGGCAATTGGAGCTTGGAGAAAAGTTCTTAACTTGCCAAGTTATGACAACTCACTCCATCGATGACGACCTTGACGGACCTTCCATTGATGCCGGCCTTGGTATGGAATATGTGGCATCTTTGGTCTTCTTCTTGGTGATGTTGAAGGGTCAAGACCTTGGAGACAACGAGTGCGAGACTTGAATCTTCATCACAAAAGACTTGTTCCTCTTCATCATTCACTTGCCGGTGCATGTCGACTTGCTCAAGTGCTTCTGTTTCTCCTTCACTCATGGAGTCGTATGTACCATCGTTATTGAGGATCATGGTCCGCTTGTTGGTACACTTAAAGGACTTGTGGCCTCGGCCTCCGCATGTGAAGCATTTGAAGGAACTTGTCTTGACGGTCTCGTCGGTTAGGGTAGATGATGATGAAGCTCTCGTCTTGAAGTTGCTCGTTGTAGGAGGATGACTTGATGTTTACTAAGCTTTCTTGTAACTCGACTTGTTGATATTGCTTGTAGAAGGCTTGGTTGATGTAGACGGTGTTGGAGTCGTTGAAGCTTGGGTGTTGGAGAAACCATATGACTTGGATGATAACTTGGCATACTTGAAGTCACCTTGCACTTGACGTTCCGCTTTGGTAGCTTGATGCACTAGCTCGATGAGGTTCGGGTATGGTTGGAAGTCGGTGATCTTCTTGATGGGGTGATTGAGTCCATTCAAGAAACGTGCCATAGTTTGCTCATCATCTTCCGTGACATTGGCTCGTATCATTGCAATCTCCATTTCCTTGTAGTACTCTTCAACGCTCTTGGTTCCTTGCTTGAGGAGTTGGAGTTTCTTGAAAAGGTTTCGGTTGTAGTAGGTAGGCACGAAGCTTGCTCTCATGACATCCTTCATTTGCGCCCAAGTAGTGATGGGTGGTTCACCCTTGGCCTCTCAACGCTCAATGACTTGTTCCCACCAAATGAGGACATAGGCCTAGAACTCAAGGGATGCCATTGCAATCTTTTTCTCTTCTTCATAGTCGTGCAAGCGGAAGATTTTTTTTTTGACCTTCAATGCCCATGAAAGGTACTCTTCAGGATCATTGCTTCCATTGAACATGGGCATGGTGAACTTTAGCTTATTATAGCATTGTTCTTCATTGTGTTCGGGTCGGGGATGATGACGTCCTTGATGAGGAGGATCGTCTCTCACAACTTCCTCTTGTTGTGGAGGATTTCCATTGTCTTCTTGCTCTTGTTGAACTTGATTTTCTTGGCGAGCTTGTGGAGGAACTGGTCGAGCTTTACGTTGCACGCGAGCTTGATATATTCATTCCTGAACTTCTTCGTGAAGCGCTTCTTCATTTTCACGAGCTTGTCGGCCTCGGTTGGCTATGGCTCGACTTGATTCTTGGAGGGCTTGTTGCACCTCAAGTGCTTTAGCTTCTCGCAATTATTGCTCTTGACGTTGTGCCTCGGCATCTTGTGCTTCTTGGTGGAGACGCGCTCGCTCTTCCTCTTTGTGTTGGCGTTGCCGTTTCCGTTCTCATTCTTGTGCAAAGGTAGCTTGGTTTTGACGATGCCGTTGTTCTTGAGAGTTGTTGTCATGTAGAGGGTTGCGGTTGGCTTGACGATCTTGGCGCATGGCACGACGAAGAGTGTTTGATGTCAGTGTACTTGAGCTGGAGATGGTGTAATCGGAGTGTCGACTTGAGCGGCTCTGTCTTGATGAGGACGAAGTGGAAGAAGAGCAGTTGAGCAACAAAGCACGAATCTCATCCATTCTTGCATCGTTCTCTTGCTTGTGGTCATCGAGCTTGTGGTTGAAGTAATCTCTTGTACGTTGCTCGGAGAGTCGCAAGTCGGTGGTGAGGTTGTCGATCGTTCGCTCATTGCTTGTTACTCTTGATGCAAAGCACGTTGTGCACCAAAGAGGTAGCTCTTTGTGACGTAGGAGTTCATGTCGTCTTCTTGCCCGATGAAGAGTGGGTTGGTAGAAGTACTTGGCCTATCCATCATTCCAAGGGAAATATGTGAGTGGGAGAAACAGAAGAACATATACCAAATGTACCTTGACCGATGTTGAAGGTGGATCAAAGATCACTCCAATGTGGAACAAGGAAATAGCACAATTGGTACCAATTCTTGTCGGTTTCTCACACCTACACAAGTAAAAGCTTATGGTGGAGCTCGGTTAGGATGGTGGCACAAAATTTGATGCAATTGTTAGTGATCTTCAATAATGTTGGGAAAGAATCGCAAGTTTGCAATGCAACAAGTAGACCAAGAAAAATATGGTACACGGAGACACACACGCAAAGAGATGAGTGGGGTCGTGCAACCAAGGATGAGCCAAAATGTGGAATCCACGAAAATGCCCTTGTTTCACAACACTAGAGAGACGCTAGCACGATTGCACAATAGGCGGTTACGAAGACTTTGTGCACAACCTACTAAGCAAAAATGCAACGACTTCTATCCCAAGTATGCTCGATGTATGGTATGCCGATGACATGATCCAAGATGATCTAGTATGACAATCTTAATGTTGTATGATGCTATGGTTCTTGCTTAAAAGCTCTTTGCTTATCTTTCCCTTTTGCTTAAAAGCTTGTTTGGATCTTTGTGTTTGAGTTTTTTTTCTCATGCAATGCTTCACGAACCAAGATGGCAATTGAGTATGCGATGGCACTTTGTGACACAAGAGATGATATGCACCAATGCTATGTATGAATGCTATGGGAAGTATGATCACTAATGTGCACAAGTCACGTTGCCGGCAATACTCAAAGGCTAGTCTTGATGGGTAAGCGACGCAAAAGAGTAAGGCTATGATGGCTATCAATGTAATGGCAAGAATGATGTAGCACGATACCAAGATGAGTTTACCGCTCTTGCTTACAGTATGGTGTCAAAATGGTGTTGTGGTTGTTGTATGACGCGTCCGTGGTGAAGATGAGCGGCGGTGATGTTGATGTTGAACCATACCTAAATAGCCTAAACACAATAGGACATGGAACCGCAACTCAAATTCTCAAAGCACAAAGTTGCAAAACATATCGGAGTGCGAAACGAGTAAGCAATGGTGGTTGCGCAAAGTGGTGGAGGTATGGGTATGTGTATGCGGAAGTGGGTGGTGGCTGCAATTTTCGGGGGGGGGGGATTCAGTTTCATCAGGTTTTTGCGGACGTCCGGTGCCTGGGCAAGTTCGGGCACGGGATGAACAGCACGTGTTCGTGATGGAGAGGTCGAAATTCGTTGAATCCAGGCGATTTCGTGGATGGAAAAGGTGGAGACGAAGGGGAAAAGCTAGATCCACTCAAGACAAAGAAAATCCACGGATCAAATCCAACAAAATTTCATCACACCAAGAAATCGCAAAAAAATGGGGCTATTTTTGTGGGTAATTTTCGAGTTAGGGACAAAATCAACAAAAACAAGGCTAGAAACACAACGGGGAGGCTCCGAAATCATGATCAACGTGGCTCTAGATACCAAGATGATGTAGGGTGGAACCCTAGGTGGCTGATCTTTCACGAAAGGAGCGGATCCCGCGAAGAACACGAAGAACACAAGGGGAAACACGAGGGGAAATCACAAGGGGAACACAAGGGAAACACTCAAACCAACAAGTATGATCACACATGTGCTAGATCCATGAACACAAAAGAAGATACAAGATCCACGATCAACAAGGGACGATAGATGGTAACCGGTTCTTCTCCAAAGGAGGCCTTGATGGGGGTCTTCTCCGTGAGGGGGTCTTGAATCCAAGGGTATCTTCTTCGAAGAGGGGTCGCGGTCTCTCTCATGGAGTAGATCCGATGTGGATGAGCAAAGCTCTATCTCTAAATGAGCTACTACTTTGCTAACCCTAGCTAGGAGGAGTAGGAGGTCTATTTATAGTCTTAGTGCAAATGGGGACGAAGTGAGGGGGTACATGGGCCTCGAGCCCGAATCCTATGCGCAGATAGGGACCGGACGTCCGCTGGGGACCAGTCGTCCGGTGGCTCACGGGCGACGGACGTCCGGTAGTCGCCGGTCGTCCGCTCGTTCTGGCTCGGATGCTAAAGTAGCGGATTTCCGGAAGTGGCCGGTCGTCTGGTCGCCGAACGTCCGGTGGTGTCGGACTCCCGCTTGTTTGGCTCGGGTGCAGGATCGCTGGTCGTCCGGTCCGGGCCGGACGTCCGGTCGCTGTAGCTCGGCTGGGGCTTCAGGCGCCGGACGTTCGGTCCCGACTAGTCGTCCGGTGGCTGGGGCTTCGTTGACCCTCCTTCTTCATGACCTTGGCGCTTGGTGCCCTCGTCGCCTTGTCCAGTGGGTGTAGCTGCTCCGGGGCTCTCCTCCAAGTACCTGATCACGCATAGTGTCTCCGCTTGAGGTAGTAGCCATGTCTCATGTATAGAAAGTGGTAGTTCGGAGAGGAGCGAGTTCACCTTATCTTCGATAGCCTTTGCTCGTGCCCTTGTCATTGGTCCAAGTGGTGTTGTGGGGGATGTAGGTAGGTCCATGGGGATGATCTTGGGATGCAACGCATCACCTATGCTTCAGCCATAGGCTCTATCATGTATGCAATGCTGTGTACCAGACCTAATGTGTGCCTTGCTATTACTTTAGCAGGGAGGTACCAAAGTAATCCAGGAGTGGATCACTGGACATCGGTCAAGAACATCCTGAAATACCTGAAAAGGACTAAGGATATGCTTCTCATTTATGGAGGTGACAAAGAGCTCGTCGTAAACAGTTACGTCGATGCTGAAGCAAATATGCCCTAGAGGCAATAATAAAGTTATTATTTATTTCCTTATATCATGATAAATGTTTCGTATTCATGCTAGAATTGTATTAATCAGAAACTTAGTACATGTGTGAATACAGAGACAAATTAAGTGTCACTAGTATGCCTCTACTTGACTAGCTCGTTAATCAAAGATGGTTAAGTTTCCTAGCCATGGACAAGAGTTGTCATTTTATGAATGGGACACATCATTAGAGAATGATGTGATTGACTTGACCCATCTGTTAGCTTAGCACGATGATCGTTTAGTTTGTTGCTATTGCTTTCATAACTTATACATGTTCATATGACTATGCGATTATGCAACTCCCGGATACCGGAGGAACACTTTGTGTGCTACCAAACGTCACAATGTAACTGGGTGATTATAAAGGTGCTCTACAGGTGTCTCCAATGGTGTTTGTTGAGCTGGCATAGATCGAGATTAGGATTTGTCACTCCGATTATCGGAGAGGTATCTCTGGCCCCTTTCGGTAATGCACATCACTATAAGCCTTGCAAGCATTGTGAAAAATGAGTTAGTTGCGGGATGATGCATTACGGAACGAGTAAAGAGACTTGCCGGTAACGAGATTGAACTAGGTATTGAGATACCAACGATCGAATCTCGGGCAAGTAACATACCGATGACAAAGGGAACAACGTATGTTGCTATGCGGTTTGACCGATAAAGATCTTCTTAGAATATGTAGGAACCAATATGAGCATCCAGGTTACGCTATTGGTTATTGACCGGAAGTGAGTCTCGGTCATGTCTACATAGTTCTCGAACCCGTAGGGTCCGCACGCTTAACGTTCGGTGACGATCGGTATTATGAGTTTATGTGTTTTGATGAACCGAAGGTTGTTCAGAGTCCCGGATGTAATCACGGGCATGACGAGGAGTCTCGAAATGGTCGAGACATAAAGATTGATATATTGGAATCCTATATTTGGACATCGGAATGGTTCCGAGTGGTTCAGGCATTTTTCCGGAGTACCGGGAGGTTACCGGAGCCCCTCGGGAGAAGTTATGGGCCTTATGGGCTATAAGAAGGAAGCACACCAGCCCACAAGGGGCTGGTGCACCCCCCCTTGGGCAGGAGGCCTAATTGGAATAGGTTTGGGGGGTGGCCCCCCTTTCCTTCTCTCCTACTCCTCCTTCCCTTCCTCTCCTACTCTAACTAGGGAAGGGGGGAATCCTACTCCCGGTGGGGGTAGGACTCCCCTAGGGCGCGCCATAGAGAGGGTCGGCCCCTTCCCTCCTCCACTCCTTTATATACGGGGAGGCACCCCATGGACACACAAGTTTATCATTGATCTCTTAGTCGTCTGCGGTGCCCCCCTCCACCATAATCCACCTCGGTCATATCGTAGCGGTGCTTAGGCGAAGCCTATTCTGGTAGCTTCATCATCACCGTCACCACGCCGTCGTGCTGACGAAACTCTCCCTCAACCTCAATTGGATGAAGAGTACGAGGGACGTCACCGAGCTGAACGCGTGTAGATCGCGGAGGTGCTGTATCTTTGGTGCTAGGATCGGTCGGATCATGAAGACGTTCGACTACATCAACCATGTTATCATAACGCTTCCGCTTACGGTCTAGGAGGGTACGTAGACAATACTCTCCTCTCTCGTTGCTATGCATCACCATGATCTTGCGTGTGCGTAGGATTTTTTTTTTTTGAAATTACTGCATTCCCCAACAGTGGCATCCGAGCCAGGTCTATGCGTAGATGTTATATGCGTGAGTAGAACACAAAGGAGTTGTGGGTATGGGTATATACATATTGCTTGCCGTTACTAGTTGATTCTTTATTCGGCGGTATTGTTGGATGAAGCAGCCCAGAACAACATTACGTGTACGCTTACGCGAGACTGGTTCTACCGCCGTGCTTCGCACACAGGTGGCTAGTGGGTGTCTATTTCTCCAACTTTAGTTGAATCGGTTTCAATGAACAAGGTTCTTTCTGAAGATCAAAAAGCAATCACTATACTATGGTGTGGTTTTTGATGCATACATAAGAACTGTTCTTGCTCAGCCCGTAGCAGCCACGTAAAACTTGCAATAACAATGTAGAGGACATCTAACTTGTTTTTGCAGGGCATGTTGTGATGTGATATGGTCAAGATGTGATGAGATATAAATTGTTGTATGAGATGATCATGTTTTATTGAAGTTATCGGCAACTGGCAGAAGCCTTATGGTTGTCTCTTTATTGCATAAGATGCAAGCGCCAAATAATTGCTTTACTTTATCGCTATGCGATAGCAATAGTTGCAAGAGCAATAGTTGGCGAGACAATCATATGATGACACATTGATAGAGATCAAGATGATGGAGACCATGGTGTCATGCCGGTGATGATAGAGATCATGACGGTACTTTGGAGATGGAGATCAAAGGCGCAAGATGATCATGGCCATATCATGTCACATATTTTGATTGCATGTGATGTTTATCCTTTATGCATCTTATTTTGCTTAGTTCGGCGGTAGCATTATAAGATGATCTCTCACTAAATTTCAAGGTACAAGTGTTCTCCCTGAGTATGCACCATTGCGACAGTTCATCGTGCCGAGACACCACGTGATGATTGGGTGTGATAAGCTCTACATTCACATACAATGGGTGCAAGCCAGTTTTACACACGCGGAATACTCGGGTTAAACTTGACGAGCCTAGCATATGCAGATAAGGCCTCGGAACACTGGAGACCGAAAGGTCGAGCGTGGATCATATAGTAGATATGATTAACATAGTGATGTTCACCATTGAAAACTACTCCATCTCACGTGATGATCGGACATGGTTTAGTTGATATGGATCACGTGATAACTTAGATGATTAGAGAGATGTCTATCTAAGTGGGAGTTCTTAAATTTGATTAATTGAACTTTAATTTATCATGGACTCAGTCGTGATAGTATTTGCATATCTATGTTGTAGATCAATAGCTTGCGATGTAGCTCCCTGTTTATTTTTTGATATGTTCCTAGAGAAAAATAAGTTGAAAGATGTTAGTAGCAATGATGCGGACTAGCTCCATGATCTGAGGATTATCCTCAATGCTACACAGAAGTATTATGTCCTTGATGCACCACTAGGTGATAGAACTGTTGCAGGAGCAGATGCAGACGTTATGAACATTTGACAAGCTCGGTATGCTGACTACTTGATAGTTTAGTGCACCATGCTTTACGGCTTAGAACTGGGACTTCAAAAATGTTTTGAACGACATGGAGCATATTGTCGGCGTTCTGGGAACGGGGGTCCCCAGACTTGCCTGCCTGCGGCCCACGACGTGGCCAAGCAGCAGGCCGTACGGCCCATCTTCATCAACAAAGCATCCAAGACCCTCGCGAGGGTCCAAGCCTCGTGAGGCGGACGACGCAAGACCTCCTTTGGAGTTGCCGAGCCAGGCAGGCTCACGAGGAGTGGAGATATCAAGGCGAGGCGAACCTCACGAGGCTCTTGTGACGTGAGCCATGACGATCGACACCAGGCGGCCGCCAGCGCGCGCAGCGTCCTTGTTTCCTCTTTGGTGCAAAGGAGGCAAGCGCATTCGCGGAGTACCGAGGCCTCAGGCAAAGGTTGCCATTTCGTTTTAACAAGACCAAGACTAGAAGGACTACAAGACGGAGGTCGTCGTGGAGCCCAAGACGGCATCACCACCAGAGCTTTGTGTAGGCGAAGACTACTTTTGCCAGGATAGCTTGTACTAGTTGTATCCCTTCGAATTAGCCCGCCATTGTTGGCTCCCATCCCGCTCAATATTTGGGAAGAGGACCAGGGCCTCTATAAGTAGGGCTAGCCACCACCATAGAACGGGGGCGAGGAGAAGGGAGAAGATCGAACCCTCACGCCACAAGTTCATACGCACAAGAACACCTCAACCTCAGGAGGCTGTTCTTCCCCTGTAATTGTTCATCGTCAGCCCAAGAGGCAATCCACCACCACCACACTGGAGTAGGTTATTACACCACAATGGTGGCCCGAACCAGTATAAACCCGGTGTCTTTCTGTGGTGTGAGTTCGTCAAGTTCGTTCGCAAGATCTTAGCAAGCTAGAGCGTAGATCGGTAGGAGGGAAGACTTCGCGCGCACCCCAGTGTTCGAACCTTAAGAGTTTGCCGAAACCCCACATCCACATTTGGCGCGCCAGGTAGGGGTGCGCCGTAGAGTCCTTTCCGTCAGTTCGTCGCTCCGTCGTCTTCATGTCGGACGCTCGCCGTGCTCGAGCTGAGCGTCGGGCTGCCCTCGCCGCCAGCATCGCTCAGACGGCTCCCGTCGGTGGACCACCTCGTCGTTCTCCGTCCCCCGCTGCCAACGCGGCCACCGGCCCGGTGGGGAACGAGCAGCAGGCGTCCTTGCAGTATCCTTCGGTGCGGCAGGACAGCCGCACCGCTACTCCATCATGGAGCCCTGCCGGTTCTTCGTCTCACGCGCGCCGTGCTCCCATGGAGGCACGGGCCACGCTCCTCGCAGCGAACGAACTCCTGCGCTACCGCCCTATCGACGACCTCTACGAGGAGTGGCTCGACCGCGTTGCGAGCTCGTCCGAGCCGCAGGGGGCTCTCCAACGCCGTCCCACTCTGCCTCCCCCTCAACCAGCCGCGGGCGACGGGGCTCATGGCATGCCTCCACTGCCTCGACCCCAAGACGGTGCCTTGGCACCAAGGCGCGCGCCTCCGCAGTGTGATCCACCGCGCCCGGCACCCGCGCGTGAAGAAAGAAGCTGCCAAGAAATCCCGCGGCCGTGAGAAGCTGCACCGGCACTCCTCGCGCCACCTCGTCAAGACCGCGTGCCGCCTGCAGTGGTGCAGCGCGGACCTCGTCAAGACCTAGCTCCACCTCTGAAGCGGGCCCCGGCAACCACGGCAGGCTGCCGCGCCTTCACCCCTGAGCTATGTAGCGTCACCTGGCCAGGCAAGTTCAAGCCAGATCTACCTCCTCGATACGACGGCACCGCCGACCCCATGGAGTTCCTGCAGCTCTATGAGCTGAGCATCGAAGCGGCCAACGGCGACGAAAAGGTCATAGTGAACTGGTTTCCCATGTCTCTCAAGGATGGGGCCCGCTCCTGGCTCCTGAACCTATAGCACGGCTCGATCTCCTCCTGGGACGAGATGCGCGACCGCTTCGTCGCCAACTTCCAGGGCACTCGCGACCGCCCACCGGCCGCGGGCGATCTACGCCGCACCAAGCAATAGCCAGGAGAGACCCTCCAGAAGTACATCCAGTGCTTCAACAACACACGCCTCAAGATCCCCAAGGTCACGGACGAGGCCATCATCTCCGCGTTTTCCGACGGCATCCACGACGTCAAGATGAAGGAAGAGCTTGCTATCCACGAGGAGCTCTGCACATCTCAGGAGCTGTTCAACCTAGCGACCAAGTGCACAAGAGCTGAGGAGGGGCGCCTCTCTCTCCTCGAGCTGGCAGCTGCAGGAGCGGAGGAAAAGAAGGCCAAGGCCAAGGTCGTGAAGCGCAAAGAGGCAGTGGTGCTCGCAGCAGAGCCCGGCACCAAGCGGGGCAGAGATCAGCCCGAGTCATCCAAGAACGGCCGTCCATTCTGCGCCTTCCACAACCTGAACACCCACAACACCAGCGACTGTCAAGATCTCAGAGCCATACGGGAAGGACGCTACGGTCGACGCCCCAAGCGCAACGACCGGGGCTATGGCCACGAAGGAGGACGCGGAGGCGGACGCTGGGACGACCGTGGCCCGCACCAGGAGTGGCGCGACTGGCCTTGTGAGGACTGCTGGCAGGACCAACCTCGCGAGGGCGCTTGGAGGGACCCGCCTCGTGAGGATCGCCCCCAATGCAACGCCGGTCTTCCCCCGTTGCCTCCACCAAGAAGGAACGACAACCACCACCAGGACGAGGGGGCTGGGGGCTTCCAAGAGCCGCGTGCAATCGCCTGCATCTTGGGCGGTGCTCAGGCCCCAGCCTCTCAGCGCATCTTCAAACAGTTCGCTCGCGAGGTGAACATGGTGCTCCCCAAGCTCGAGGCCACGCACCCGCTCAGGTGGTCCCAATGCGCCATCACTTTCAACTCGGTGGATCAGCTCAAGTGCGCAGCCACCGCTGGCACCCTGCCTATGCTGTGTTCCCCATTCATCGGCAATGTGCAGGTCACCAAGACGCTCATCGACGGCGGCGCAGGGCTCAACGTCCTGACCGTCGACATGTTTGACAACCTCTAAGTGCCCTATGAGCAGCTCCAGCCAACCAAGCCTTTCTCAGGAGTGACTGATGGTTCCACCACACCGATAGGGCAGGTCCGCCTCCCTGTCACCTTCGGGGAGCGCAAGAACTACCGCACCGAGCTCATCGACTTCGACATCACGCACATCCGCCTGCCGTACAATGCCATACTCGGGTATATAGCCCTGGCCAAGTTCATGGCAGTCACTCACCACGGCTACAACGTTCTCAAGATGCCAGGAAGCGGGGGAATCATCACGGTCCCATGTGAAGAAAGGGATGTGGTGTGCTCCCTTGAGCGTGCCTTCCAAGCCGCAGCAATCGACAACCCTGACAGCAGAAGTGAAGGCCCTCCGGAGACCATCCCCAAGAAGAAGCTGTCGCGCCACGCAGGACCCCAAGAAGATGGCGTCGCGTCAGGAGCCTCATCAGGATCAGCGCCCGCTCCAGGGGCGCCTCCCTCCACCGCATAGGAAAGCGCGCCCGGCGCCCTCCTCAGGCAGGACTCGGGGGCTCTCTCCTGTACAGCATCAGACCTTGCCAACCTAACGAGGGGGGCGCTTGGGCACCACTTGGAAACGTGCTTCACGGCACACTTTCCTTAGGAGAGCACAGGACAAGGAGTGCCCACCACCCAGGAGTTCATCACCAAGACCATCCAGGAACTGCAAGAAGCAAGAGCCATGCGCGGTGATAGCCGCTCACAAGGCGCGGCTCACCATCCAGGCGAGGGTGCTGAGCTGCGCATCTGCATCGACATCCCAGGGCTCAACAGGGCCACATCTCAGGAGCGCTTTTGGCCATCGAGTGCGGGCCACTGTGAGGGCCCACCACACAGCTATGTTCGCATGCCCTTCGGCTTGCCGAGCGTGGCGTCGGCTTACCAACGCAACCTGCAGCGTGTACTGGCGGCTCAGGAGGCCAGGTACCACGCCATCCTGGAAGAGATGGAGACAATCTTCAGGGAACCTCCTGAGCCCCCAGAGCTTCCCGAGGCTCAGGGTCCCGGTGGCTCATGAGGAGCCATTCCTTCAACGCGTGGCTTCAGCTGCACCAACTCTACTTCGTCTACAGAACCAGGTGACATCTTCCAAGTTCATTTAAGTTGGGAGCGCCCCTCGGGCTGCATTATTCACAGGCCACATGGGTCCGTCCCTGCGGCATTTATCCCTTTTGCTTATGTCTTTAGCTTACCTTGTTGGGGGTGCCCCTCGGGTTGCATCATCCCCACGCTGCTCGGGCCGGACCTGGTGGCATGTATCTTCCTGCATTTACCTAAGTTGATCTGCTCTTCATGCTTAACCTGCCAACTGCTATCACCTGCTCGATCATCGCCTCCCCCGGGGCCACTACGCAGGCATGACGCTGGTGCATGGGTCCGTCCCTGCCATGACCGATAAATCTGAGTGGCCGAGCTCTGGCTCACGGCAAGCTCCATGCACGTCACCTCACCCAGACCAACCAGCGGTAGGCAGGCGGCAGTAACGGCAAACCATGTTTCTTCTTGTGCCTGTCCACAGGGACCCCACAGGAAGGATAGCAGGCGGCACCGTGAGTCTCCTTTTCTCTCGTGTGATTAGCTTGCGCGTTAAAAGGGGGGCTCCTGAGCATCGCGACTCAGGAGCTCTTACTGGCTCTCTAGCCCTCACCCCCTGGCCTTGACCACGGCATCGCGACCTGGCATACCAGTGGAGGCAGAGCTCGCTCAAGGGCCGGGACCTGAGGACGTAGAGCACTAAGAAGAGCTCGGGATAAGGAAAACTCATACGGACCGGCCTAGCTATGACGAATAAGTTGGCGCGCAGCCCTAGCGCAACATCAGGAATCACCACGAAGTCAGCAAGATAAGTCCCGCCCTCAGATCGGCTACATATTTGGGCCTAGTAGTCGCTCACACCATGCCGCAACCCCGTTGCGTCCAATCATCTTCCTTTCTTTCCATGGCTGCTTGGGCACTAAGGGGGACCTCCTGAGCATCGCGCCTCAGGGGCTCTTACTGGACCTCGGGCCGCACACCTCATGGCCTTGACCACGGCATCACGACCTGGCATACCAGCGATGGCTGTAGCCGCCTTGGGACTAGGACCCGTCAGCGCAGAGCAAGAAGCTATCGCGAGGAAAGAAAGGGGGGACCGAGCCTTAACGGGACACACGTTCATCAAATCTTCATAACAAGGAAGATAAGTACAAAGGCATTATAGATCCTTACATGCCCCCACGGGTTGATTCATGATTCTTCGCAGGAAACAAAAGCTGATGCTAAGGGGGATCCTATCTACATCCTTCCGTGGCAGACGCCATCATCAACAGTGGGCCACGGGAGGCCAGCGCCAACCCCATCCAGATCAGCGGCGGAGGCGGCCGGGCGCCGCAGCCCTGCTCCGAGCACGCGAGAGCTCGGGGGGACGTAGCTGGCGTCGCTCGTCTCTGGAGTCTCGTAGAGCTCAGGAGAGCTGCTGGACTCCCAAGGGCTGCTGCTGCTGGAGTGGTCGCGAGTGGAGCGCGCATCAGTTCCGCGCTCTCCTCTGGAGCAGCACTCCAGGCAACGGCCCTCGGCATCGAAGACCTTGAAGAAGAGCGTGGAGGCGCCGTCGTACACGAAGTGAATCGCGAGGGCGCCCCGTGCACGGCAGACCCGGGCGATCTCGCCCCAGCCTCGGGTCATGAAGATCTTGCCGGTGGGGACCGCTTCGATCACCGCTCTGGTCGCCGGAGCGCTGCAGTCGGCATGCTGCAGCCAGAGCTTGAGCAGCCGCTTCGGCGGCATCATGTCGGAGAAGAACCGCGGGAAGCGGATCCAGGAGCTCGGAGGCATCGGCGCCCACAGCACCAACTCGCGCGAGGAGTCCGTGGCGTGGATGACACACGTCGCCGTGGTGCGGCGACCCTAGAAGCGGCACGGGCAGCGCTGCATGTCACTTCGTCCTCCCGAGCCCTCGACTTGGGCATACAGGGGTAGCGGATACCATGGAGGAGGCCGCTCGCACCGAGGCCTCGTCACCACTTGCATCGCCGCTTCGTCACGGTGATGGAGCGACCTCTTCTTCAGTGGAAGTGGCTCCGGGACATCCCGGGGAGCTTTCCCTTTCTCTTCGGCGGAAAAACCTTCTGATGGGCGCCATTGTTGTCAGCGCCGCAAGCAATGAAGCAAAGAAGAAGCGAGCAAGCGAGGAAGAGATGGGCAACAGGGGCTCCGCCCCTCCCTCATTTATAGCAAGAGAAGGCCAACCGGTGTCTCCCACGATCACAGGTAATGATGGTTTTCCTTGCATGTCGCAGGGACTTGTCAAGTCGTGCAGTTGCCGAGTCAACGTGGGGAAGCGGAGACGCCCACGACCAATCAACCGCCAGCATCAACCGAGGCCGCAGGCTTTTGGGGCCCGCGGTGCTCCAAACATGACCCTTGGCTTCACCGTGAAGCCAAGCCCGAGCGCACCTTGGGCCCGGGGGCTACTGTCGGCATTCTGGGAACGGGGGTCCCCAGACTTGCCTGCCTGTGGCCCACAGCGTGGCCAAGCAGCAGGCCGTAGGACCCATCTTCATCAACAAAGCATCCAAGACCCTCGCGAGGGTCCAAGCCTCGCGAGGCGGATGATGCAAGACCTCCTTTGGAGTTGCCAAGCCAGGCAGGCTCACGAGGAGCGGAGATATCAAGGCGAGGCGAACCTCACGAGGCTCTCATGACGTGAGCCATGACGATCGACACCAGGCGGGCGCCAGCATGCGCAGCATCCTTGTTTCCTCTTTGGTGCAAAGGAGGCAAGCACAGCTGTGGAGTACCGAGGCCTCAGGCAAAGGTTGCCATTTTTGTGCAACAAGACCAAGACCAGAAAGACTGCAAGATGGAGGTCATTGTGGAGCCCAAGACGGCATCACCACCAGAGCTTTGCGCAGGCGAAGACTACTTTTGCTAGGATAGCTTGTACTAGTTGTTCCCCTTCGAATTAGCCCGCCATTGTTGGCTCCCTTCCCGCTCAATATTTGGGAAGAGGACCAGGGCCTCTATAAGTAGGGCTAGCCACCACCATAGAAGGGGGCGAGGAGAAGGTAGAAGATCGAACCCTCACGCCACAAGTTCATATGCACAAGAACACCTCAACCTCAGGAGGCTATTCTTCCCCTGTAATTGTTCATCGTCAGCCCAAGAGGCAATCCACCAGCACACAGGAGTAGGTTATTACACCACAATGGTGGCCCGAACCAGTATAAACCCCGTGTCTTTCTGTGTTGTGAGTTCGTCGAGTTTGTCCGCAAGATCTTAGCGAGCTAGAGCATAGATCGGTAGGAGGGAAGACTTCGTGCGCACACCAGTGGCCGAACCTTAAGGGTTTGCCGGAACCCCACATCCGACACATATGAGATGTTCCAAGAGTTGAAATTGGTATTTCATGCTCATGCCCGTCTTGAGAGGTATGAGACCTCTGACAGTACTTTGCCTACAAGATGGAGGAGAATAGTTCAACCAGTGAGCATGTGGTCAGATTGTCTGGGTACTACAATTGCTTGAATCAAGTGGGAGTTAATCTTCCATATAAAATAGTGATTGACAGAGTTGTCTAGTAACTATCACCAAGTTACTGGAACTTCGTGATGAACTATAATATGCAAGGGATGATGAAAGTAATTCTCAAGTTCTTCGTGATGTTGAAATCAGCGAAGGTGGAAATCAATAAAAGCATCAAGTGTTGAGGGTTGACAAGACAACTAGTTTCAAGTAAAAGGGCAAGGGAAAGAAAGGGAACTTAAAGAGGAATGTCAAGAAAGTTGCCACTCCCATGAAGAAGCCCAAAGCTAGACCCAAGCCTGAAACTGCGTGCTTCTACTGCAAAGGAAATGGTCACTGGAAGTGGAACTGCCCTAGATACTTGGCGGATAAGAAGAATGGCATACTGAACAAAAGTATATTGGATATAAATGTTATTGATGTGTACTTTACTAATGTTTATAGCAACCCCTCGGTATTTGATACTGGTTCAGTTGCTAAGAGTAGTAACTCGAAACGGGAGTTGCAAAATAAACAGAGACTATTTAAGGGCGAGGTGATGATGTGTGTTGGAAGTGATTCCAAGGTTGATAAGATCACCATCGCACACTACCTTTACCTTCGGGGTTAGTGTTGAACCTAAAATAAATGTTATTTTGTGTTTGCGTTGAGCATGAATATGATTGGATCATGTTTATTGCAATACGGTTATTCATTTAAGTCAAAGAATAATTGTTGTTCTATTTACATGAATAAAACCTTCTATGGTCATACACTCAATATAAATGGTTTATTGAATCTTGATCGTAGTGATACACATATTCATAATATTGAAGCCAAAAGATGCAAAGTTAATAATGATAGTGCAACTTATTTGTGGCATTGCCGTTTAGGTCATATTGGTGTAAAGTGCATGAAGAAACTCCATGCTGATGGGCTTTTGGAATCACTTGATGCTTGCAAACCATGCCTCATGGGCAAGATGACTAAGACTCCGTTCTCCGGAACAATGGAGCGAGCAACTGACTTATTGGAAATAATACATACTGATGTATGCGGTCAGTTGAGTGTTGAGGCTCGTGACGGGAATCATTATTTTCTGACCTTCACAGATGATTTGAGAAGACATGGGTATATCTACTTGATGAAACATAAGTCTGAAACATTTGAAAAGTTCAAAGAATTTCATAGTGAAGTGGAAAATCATTGTAACAAGAAAATAAAGTTTCTACGATCTGATCGTGGAGACGAATATTTGAGTTACGAGTTTGGTCTTCAACTAAAACAATGTGGAATAGTTTCACAAATTCATGCCACCTAGAACACCACAGCATAATGGTGTGTCCGAACGTCATAACCGTACTTTATTGGATACAGTGCAATCTATGATGTCTCTTGCCGATTTACCACTATCGTTTTGGGGTTATGCATTAGAGACAACTACATTCATGTTAAATAGGGCACCGTCTAATCCGTTGAGACGACACCATATGAACTATGGTTTGGCTAGAAACCTAAGTTGTCGTTTTTTAAAGTTTGGGGTTGTGATGCTTATGTGAAAAAGTTTCAGCCTGGTAAGCTCAAACCCAAATCGGAAAAGTGAGTCTTCGTAGGATACCCAAAAGAAACTGTTGGGTACACCTTCTATCACAAATCCGAAAGGCAAGATCTTTGTTGCTAAGAGTGGATCCTTTCTAGAGAAGAATTTTCTCTAGAAAGAAGTGAGTGGGAGGAATGTAGAACTTGATGAGGTAATTGTACCTTCTCCCGAATTGGAAAGTAGTTCATCATAGAAATCAATTCTAGTGATTTCTACACCAATTAGTAAGGAAGCTAATGATGATGATCATGAAACTTCAGATCAAGTTACTACCGAACCTCGTAGGACAACCAGAGTATGGTCCGCACCAGAGTGGTACAGTAATCCTTTCTGGAATTCATGTTACTAGACCATGACGAACCTACGAACTATGAGGAAGCGATGATGAGCCCAGATTCCACGAAATGGCTTAAAGCCATGAAATGTGAGATGGGATCCATGTATAAAGAACAAAGTATGGACTTTGATTGACTTGCCCAATGATCAGCGAGCCATTAAGAATAAATGGATTTTCAAGAGGAAGACGGACACTGATAGTAGTGCTACTATCTACAAAGCTCGAATTGTCGCAAAAGGTTTTCGACAAGTTCAAGATGTTGACTACGATGAGATTTTCTCACTCGTAGCGATGCTTAAGTCTGTCTGAATCATGTTAGCAATTGCCACATTTTATGAAATCTGGCAAATGGATGCCAAAACTGCATTCCTTAATGGATTTCTTAGAGAAGAGTTGTATATGTTGCAACAAGAAGGTTTTGTCAATCCTAAAGGTGCTAACAAAGTGTGCAAGCTCCAGCGATCCATCTATGGACTGGTGCAAGCATCTCGGAGTTGGAATATATACTTTGATAAAGTGATCAAAGCATATGGTTTTATACAGACTTGCGGTGAAGCCTGTATTTACAAGAAAGTGAGTGGGAGCACTACAGCATTTCTGATAAGTATATGTGAATGACATATTGTTGATCGGAAATAATGTAGAATTTTACGGAAAGCATAAAGGAGTGTTTGAAAAGAGTTTTTCAAAGAAAGACCTCGATGAAGCTACTTACATATTGAGCATCAAGATCTATATATATAGATCAAGACGCTTGATATATTTTCAATGAGTACATACCTTGACAAAATTTCGAAGTAGTTCAAAATGGAAAAGTCAAAGAAGGAGTTCTTGCCTGTGTTGCAAGGTGTGAAGTTGAGTAAAGACTCAAAACCCGACCATGGCAGAAAATAGAAAGAGAATGAAAAGTCATTCCTTATGCCTCGGTCATAGGTTCTATAATGTATGCTATGCTGTGTACCAGACCTATTGTATACCTTAGCATGATTTTGGCAAGGGAGTACAATAGTGATCTAGGAGTAGATCACTGGACAGCAGTCAAAATTATCCTTAGAGGACTAAGGAAATATTTCTCGGATATGGAGGTGATGAAAGATTTCATCATAAAGAGTTACATCGATGCAAGCTTTTGACACCGATCTAGATGACTCTAAGTCTCGATCTAGATACATATTGAGAGTGGGAGTGAGGGAGTCCTGGATTAGGGGGTCTCTGGACAGCCGGACTATATCCTTTGGCCGGACTATTGGACTATGAAGATACAAGATTGAAGACTTCGTCCT
Organism: Triticum urartu; assembly: GCF_003073215.2. Taxonomy (NCBI): domain Eukaryota; kingdom Viridiplantae; phylum Streptophyta; class Magnoliopsida; order Poales; family Poaceae; genus Triticum; species Triticum urartu. The sequence continues at coordinate 290,625,670 of NC_053026.1, read as the reverse complement.
GTGTTCGGATGGGACTCTACTTGGCATGGAAGGCAAGCTAGGCAGTACGGATATGTATATCTCCTCCTTTGTAACCGACCTTGTGTAACCCTAGCCCCCTCCGGTGTCTATATAAACTGGAGGGTTTTAGTCCGTAGGACAACATACAATCATACCATAGGCTAGCTTCTAGGGTTTAGCCTCTCTGATCTCGTGGTAGATCAACTCTTGTACTACTCATATTATCAAGAACTATCAAGCAGGAAGTAGGGTATTACCTCCATCAAGAGGGCCCGAACCTGGGTAAACATCGTGTCCCCTGCCTCCTGTTACCATCCGCCTTAGACGCACAGTTCGGGACCCCCTACCCGAGATCCGCCGGTTTTGACACCGACATTGGTGCTTTCATTGAGAGTTCCACTGTGTCGTCACTGTAAGGCTTGATGGCTCCTTCGATCATCGCTAGTGATGCGGTCCAGGGTGGGGTTTTCCTCCTCGGACAGATCTTCGTATTCAGGGGCTTCGCACTGCGGGCCAATTCGCTTGGCCATCTGGAGCAGATCGAGAGCCACGCCCCTGGCCATCAGGTCAGATTTGGAAACTTGAACTACACGGCCGACATCCGTGGAGACTTGATCTTTGATGGATTCGAGCCCGTGTCGGACGCGCCACACAGTCGCGACGAGCATGATGTAGCTATGCCGTCGGACAATGTTCAGGAGATCGCATCCGCAACTGCTCCGGCCTTTAATCTGGAGCAAGTCGCGCCATCCGAGAGCGGAGGGATGGACCCCGCCATGGAGGCCGCACTCTCAGTGGCGATAGAGCCGGATACTGACTTCACCCCTCACGAGAGCCATGACGCCGAACCACTGGACTCATCTCCAGCCATGGACTACGAGCCGCTCACATCCGTACCCGTCGAGTCCGACTGGGCACCGATCATGGAGTTCACCTCCGCGGATATCTTTCAGCACTCACCTTTCGGAGATGTGCTAAATTCATTAAGGTCTCTCTCCCTGTCAGGAGAACCTTGGCCGAACTATGTCCGGCTAGAATGGGATGCGGACGACGAAGAAATTCATTGCCCACCCACCACCCACTTGGTAGCCACTGTCAATGACTTAACCGACATGCTCGACTTCGACTCCGAAGACATCGATGGCATGGACGACGATGCAGGAGACGAACAGGAACCACCGCCCACAGGGCGGCGGACCACCACTTCATCACATGACGTGTACATGGTGGATACGCCGAGAGAGGGCAATGGCGAAGAGACAGCAGAGGATGCACCCTCCAAGCAACCCAAGCGCTGACGTCAGCGGCGCCGCTCTAAGTCCCGCCATAGCAAAAACAGCGATAACAGCGCAAGAGGAAATAATAGCCCACTCGACTCTGGAAGAAACGCCAACTGCACCACCCCGGTGACAGAGCACGATCAAGATGCAAACTACATACATAGTACGGACCCAACGTCCGAACACGATGACGCCAAGGATAAACCTCATCAAACCCCGTCGGGGGAGGAAAACAGTCCGGGCGAAGATGCACACATCATCCCGGAAACGCACCTGGAGCAAGAGAACCTCCGCAGAAGGCTTATTGCCACAGCGAGGAGCCTGAAGAAACAGAAGCAAAGGCTTAAGGCCGCACAAGATACGCTCAATAGAAGGTGGAACAAAGTAACAAAGTATGGTGGAAGTTACCACACAAATAGCTATCCAAAGCGCAAGCTATTACCGGAATTCGACGATGAGGCCTTAGAGTCCACACAGCCGAAGAACGATACGACCAACCGGCCGGATCCTCCACCTTGTGAGCGCGATAGAGCAACTAACAAGGTCGCGCATAAGTCAACCCATGATCTACGAGAGAACTTGCACCAAAAATCTGGCGCAACCAGGTCCATCTACGGATCTAGGAAGCGCGCTCCGATACAAAACCAAAACCGAATACTACAACCGTCCGAACACCATGGCACATCCCAATATAGGGGTGTCGCACACCCCTTATGTTTCACTGATGAGGTGCTGGATCACGAATTCCCAGAGGGATTCAAACCAGTGAACATAGAGGCGTACGACGGGACCACAGACCCTGGAGTCTGGATAGAGGACTTTATCCTCCATATTCATATGGCTCGTGGAGACGATCTCCATGCCATTAAATACTTGCCCCTCAAGCTCAAAGGGCCAGCTCAGCACTGGCTGAAAAGCCTCCCTGAAAACTCAATTGGAAGTTGGGAGGAGCTCGAGGACGCTTTTCGGGCTAATTTTCAAGGGACTTATGTCCGACCTCCGGATGCAGACGATTTAAGTCATATAATCCAACAGTCTGGAGAGTCCGCCCGAAAGCTTTGGAACAGGTTCCTCACCAAGAAGAACCAAATCGTCGACTGTCCGGACGCCGAAGCCTTAGCAGCTTTCAAACACAGCATCCGAGACGAATGGCTCGCCAGACACCTCGGCCAAGAAAAACCGAGAACAATGGCAGCCGTAACAAGCCTCATGACCCGCTTTTGTGCGGGCGAGGACAGCTAGTTGGCCCATAGCAGCACCAGCGACCCAAGCACATCCGAAGTCAGGGATGGAAATGGTAAACCATGATGCAATAAAAACAAGCGTCGAAATAAAGAAGGCAGCCCAGATAACACGGCGGTAAACGCCGGATTCAGGGGCTCCCGACCAGGTCAGAGGAAAAAGCCTTTCAAAGGCAGCAGAGAAGGACAATCTTGCCTAAACAAAATTCTTGACAAACTCTGTCAGATTCACGGCACCCCAGACAAACCTGCAAATCATACCCACAGAGAATGTTGGGTCTTCAAGCAGGTCGGCAAGCTAAACGCCGAACACAAAGGGAAAGAGACACCAAGCGAAGAAGAGGATGAACCTCGCCAGCAAAGCGCCAGAGGACAGAAAAAGTTCCCACCAGAGGTCAAAACAATAAACATGATCCATGTGACAAAGGGGAGAAGCAAGCATGCACTCCGATGCACACAAGCCATAGAGCCCGGCACCCCTGGGTTCAACCCCTGGTTGGCCTGCCCGATCACTTTTGATCGTAGGGATCACGATACAAATATCCGACGCGAAGGAATGACATCCTTGGTGTTAGACCCAATCATAAATGGGTACCATTTCACACTAGTCCTCATGGACGGCGGCAGTGATCTAAATCTCATATATCAGGACACAGTCTGCAAAATGGGGATAGACCCGACACAAATAAGCCACAGTAATACTACCTTCAAGGGAGTAATACCAGGCCAAAAGGCCCGCGGTACGGGCTCTCTACTACTAGAAGTGATATTCGGTTCTCCCGATAACTTCTGAAGTGAAAGGTTAACTTTCCACATCGCTCCATTCCGAAGTGATTATCAAGCACTACTCGGAAGGGCGGCTTTTGCTCGTTTTAACGCAATATCGCATTATGCTTTTCTCAAGCTCAAAATGCCCGGTCCATGTGGCATCATCTCAGTTAGCGGAAATACCAAACATTTTTTACGTATGGACGAGAATGCGGCGGCTCTAACAGCCGCAAACTAGACGGTCTCACCAACCAGAAGAAATGGCAGGTCATCAAGAACACGGACATGGTTAGATGAGTCCGGCGTTCCATCACATACACATAAAATGGGTTTGATGATCAAACCCTCATAAACGATACCAGGGGCTTCCCGCGTGTAATCAGGGCCAGCCCGGCTCAACTTGGTTTCTCTTAAAGCTTGATAGTTCATTTATAGCAACCAATTCTTTTTTCGGCACGGCAACTTTCACCTAAGTTCTTTCCTTTTACAGATGACAATCATGCTACACCCGTCCAGGACATGGCACAACGGAGACACGGGCGCAGACGTGCAGCAAGGACCTACCCAAAGGTTTCTTTTTAGATTAAGACCCTGCGTAAGCCTTTTTTACTGTCTCTTATTGCTCACATCCTCCGGATACTCCACATAACCGAGAAGGATGCTGGCGGTATTGGCATGTGGCCACGCCAGTATTTTGCACATACCTGGACACATTGGGTTTCTTATTAAGGGCATTGTTTAGCCCGATATATGTTATAAAGACCGAACATCTTAGGGAGTGTTCGGTGTCGCGAGTTTGGCCCTATATGCATCATCTCCGAATCATGTCTTTGGTCAAATGTTGGGTTTGCCCGGCTCCCATGTTTTGGTACCTTACATTCTGTTATATCGGCTAAGGTAGCACTGGGAGAACTACTACGATTTTGCCCTGGTTCATCCGGACGAGCACCTCAGTAGAGAAAGCCGAAAATTGACTGTCATGATATAGCGAGAGACTGGTCAACCACTCGATGACTAATCGGAACCTTTGGGATTTCTCCGCATTAACGAAGGGTCGTTTCCCGGTCATGTATGTACACGCCCTGTATTCGGACAAGCGCAGAAGTACCAGGGGCTATATAGTAGCCCCACTGTCAAACTCCTATGGCTAAGTGAAAGTGTTAAAGCAATATAGTCCGATTGCCTCGTTCGCTGCGCTATCACCTCCTTAATGGACCAATACGTTGGATCAAGTGTGGATATGCATTTTTTGCGAACACCCCCGCATTATATGCGTGGGGGCGGAAGCCGACGACTGCAAACTTTCAGGGTATATACATATATACATAAACGGCCGCACAAGAGGCATCATAGTACTTTCGGGCAAAAGTATAAATACATCCTTGATAATTCAATAAAACATTGTTTTTACAAGGGGAATACATCTCACTCAAACATAATATTCTTCGAGCACTGAGCCTCTATCGAACGAGCGCCTTCAAGAACTTCTTCAAAGTAGTGCTCGGCAGCCACTCGGCCTACGGCCGAACCCTGTGTCACAACAGTGGTGGCCTCCATTTCACCCAGTATGTCTTGACACTGGCAAAGGCCACTTTGCGCACCCTCTATGCACGCCGATCTCTTTACAGCATCGATGCATGGCACGGCACCAAGGAACTGTTGCACTAAACTAAAGTAGCTATTCGGCCTTGGCCCTCTCGGCCACAGGTGATCTAGAACGAACCTCATGACAAGTCCGGACAATCTATGGAGCTTGGCCCACTCGGCCATTTGCTCATTCAACAGCAGCGGACGGGCTGGAGCATGAAACTGTGACCAAAACAGTTTTTCCACTTCATGATCTTTCCGATCCTTGAAGTACCCGGCCGCATCAGCAGCACTTGTAGCCAAATCCACGTAGGCGTCTGCAGAACTCCATAGCCGGTCCAGAGGTGCATACTTCGGATCCCCGAACTTAGTCCGCAACAAGAAGGGCTTCCCAAATACAATATCTGCAGCTTGATGCAGCTCCTCCTTCGTCGCTCTAATTTTGGAGCGGGCTTCCTTGGCAGCCACAAGGGCCTTCTCTAGGTCCGTCGCCTTCGCCCGGTTTCCTTCTTCAAGAAGCTGGTAAAGGTCAGCGGCATCTTTTAACTCTATAGCCATCTTGGCTATTTTTTTCCTTGCTCTCGCAATGTGCGGCCTGTTCGGCCCTTAACTCTTCGGCCGCCTTTAGAGCGGCCGCATTGCTACTCCTTGCTTGCTCCTTGGCTCAGACAAGCTCCGCCCAAAGGGTCTCCACGGTGGCAGCTCCATCTGCAATCACAACATATTAAAGATACTGGCATGATGCTCCTCTTACTATGTGTCGATCACCGGAAAAATCACTTGCCATATGCCTCGTCAAGCCGCTTATTGACAAGCACGATGTCGGCATCTGCCACATCCAGTTGCCGCTTTAGCTCGGCAAACCCATCAGTCCGGCTAGCCATCGGAGCTTCAGCCACATGCACATCACAGCGGTTTGGTTATTACCTAGGACTATGATCCTTTGTTTGCTGCCGTTTTTGACGACAACCAGAGTCTCAGGGGCTACTATCTGCATAGGGCACACCTAACGTGTGCGGTACTATCAAAAACATACACTATTTCACGTACCTCGAAGCCTTTCAGCGGACTCATAAATGCTTCATGCAAACCGCTTTCGGCGGATGAAATCCTTTCAATTACCGTACCCATCAGCGTACGATGCGCTTCTGAGACGGCCGCTTGCCCCAGAAGATCCTTCAGCATGTCCGACCACATACTGTACGGACCCTTGCTGCCGCTCTCTTTAGGAGCCGGATACTGGGGATCCCGGGTAGCCAAAGGGTTATCCTCTGGCCTTGGCAGATCTGGAGATACCCTTCGCGACGACACTTCAAGGTCACCCACTTCATGAGACGGGGAGCCAGGGGGAGGCGTTTCGCTCTCCATCATCTCCGGAAGAAGATCCCCCGAAGACAAACTCTTTCGAGATGGGCAACGATCCGGACTGCAATTTATAAAGCACTGGTTATTGTCTTTGGAAGTAAGGTAGGATATTTCCACCATTAAGTATGTTTCGACTACTTACAACTCAGTAGAGGGCTGATCCCTGCACGGACATTGTGCGGCAAGAATACCCTCCGAGGCAGGACCCTCTGATGAAGATTTCTTCTCCCGTTTGGAAACCTTAGTTTCCGGATCCTCAGAGGTAGTCCTCTTCCTTCCCCGTGGAGCAAGAATGTCAGATTCTTCCCTTTGGCCGTCCTCTCTTTTCCCCCTGTTGGAATGAGTAGCGAGTGAGGCCCACTTTCGCCCTCTCTTTTCCCCCCATCATCTTCCTTTAAGGGCACTGGATAAGGTGTCGGCTCGAGCATCTTGTCCAGTACCGGATTGTCCAAGCCCTCGGGAAGGGGGGCCGAACACCTGATCATCATCGCCTTTGTTATCCAGTCCTGGTCAAAGAGCGGCTCTTTAGAATGATTTCATGATAAATAAAAGGACAGCAGGTTCGGCATGGGATTACTTACTTGGGCAGCAGGGCGGTTGCAGCTCAGACCCACGTCCTCGGTGTTGTCCGGACACTCTATTTGGGGTCCGAAGAACGATTTGTACATCTCCTCGTGCGTCATGCCGAGGAAATGCTGAATAGCTCGCGGTCCTTCCGGGTTGAATTCCCACATGCGGAGGGGCCGGCGTTTGCAAGGCTGGACTTGACGAACTAGCATAACTTGCATCACCATAACCAGACTGAAATCTCTCTCAAAGAGATCTCGGATACAGCTTTGCAGTATTGGCACGTCCTTGGCTGGACCCCAGCTCAGCCCCCTGCTGATCCATGACATGAGTTGTGGTGGGGGTCCCGAGCGAAAGGTAGGGGCAGCTACCCACTTGGCACTTTGGGAAGCTGTGATGTAGAACCACTCCCGCTGCCACAATCCGGACACCTCTGGGAAGGAACCCTCGGTCCATGGAGCGCCAGCGATTTTGCTTATTAAAGCACCTCCGCACGCTGCGTGCTGCCCCTCGATCATCTTCGGCTTCACATCGAAGGTCTTGAGCCACAGGACAAAGTGAGGGGTAATGCGGAGGAAGGCCTCGCATACGACAATAAATGATGAGATGTGAAGAAGGGAATCGGGGGCCAGATCGTAAAAATCTAGCCCGTAATAGAACATAAGACCCCTAACAAAGGGATCCAGAGCGAGGCCTAGTCCTCGGAGGAAGTGGGATACGAACACGACGCTCTCGTTGGGTTCGGGAATAGGGACGACCTGCCCTCGGGCAGGCAGTCGATGCGAAATTTCGGCGGTCAGATATCTGGCCTCCCTCAACTTCTTGATGTCTTCCTCTGTGACGGAGGAAGGCATCCACCGACCTTGAAGGTTGGATCTGGACATAGTTGAATGTCCGAAGTGCCTGACCTGAGCTTTGGGTGTTAGAACTCGAGGTGGGGGAAGGATTCGATTGAGCACGGGAGGGGGGAAAAGTAAATGCCTTGTCCCCTTTATAAAGAGGGTGAATATCAAGCGTCCTCCTTGTGGCCGTTTGGGACTTGCCTAAGATCTAGGAGTCCTGCCAATAGGCATGGTTGGGTTACCCATGACTGTATTGATGAGAATCCCGTGATAAGGGGGACACGATGTCTACTTTGACGAGACGTGTCAAGAAAACCGCCTCGCGTTATGTGCGGAGCTGGATGAGAAAAACTGTTCACATAATGACCGAGCCATGGCGTGATGTCATGTCGTCAAAATGTGTCAGCAGATTAGATTTGTGGAAATGTTATTCTCTCTACAATAGTATGTGGAACTTATTTTGCAGGGCCGGACACTATCCTCGTATTCAGAACTCTTCCATGATGTATGCGGAGGAGGAACCCGCCTTGCAATGCCGAACACAACACTGCGCGCCGAACTCATCATCATTGAAGCCTGGTTCAGGGGCTACTGAGGGAGTCCTGGATTAGGGGGTCTCTGGATAGCCGGACTATATCCTTTGGCCGGACTTTTGGACTATGAAGATACAAGATTGAAGACTTCGTCCCGTGTCCGGATGGGACTCTACTTGGCGTGGAAGGCAAGCTAGGCAGTACGGATATGTATATCTCCTCCGTTGTAACCGACCTTGTGTAACCCTAGCCCCCTCCGGTGTCTATATAAACCGGAGGGTTTTAGTCCGTAGGACAAATACAATCATGCCATAGGCTAGCTTCTAGGGTTTAGCCTCTCTAATCTCGTGGTAGATCAACTCTTGTACTACTCATATTATCAAGAACAATCAAGCAGGAAGTAGGGGATTACCTCCATCAAGAGGGCCCGAACCTGGGTAAACATCATGTCCCCTGCCTCCTGTTACCATCCGCCTTAGACGCATGGTTCGGGACCCCCTACCCGAGATCCGCCGGTTTTGACACCGGCAAGGAGCAATTAGCTAGAGTAGCTCTGAGCAAAGCATTGTAGACATAGCAAATTTACAAAATACATACGGCTCTGAATGTGGCAGACCCGTTGACTAAATTTCTCTCACAAGCAAAACATGATCACTCTTTGGGTGTTAATCACATAGCAATGTGAACTAGATTATTGACTCTAGTAAACCTTTTGGGTGTTAGTCACATGGAGATATGCACTAATCACATAAAGATGTGAACTAGATTATTGACTCTAGTGCAAGTGGGAGACTGAAGCAAATATGCCCTAGAGTCAATAATAAAGTTATTATTTATTTCCTTATATCATGATAAATGTTTATTATTCATGCTCAAAATGTATTAATCGGAAACTTAGTACATGTGTGAATACAGAGACAAACTAAGTGACACTAGTATGCCTCTACTTGACTAGCTCGTTAAAGAAAGATGGTTAAGTTTCCTAGCCATGGACAAGAGTTGTCATTTGATGAACGGAATCACATCATTAGAGAATGATGTGATTGACTTGACCCATTCGTTAGCTTAGCACGATGATCGTTTAGTTTGTTGCTATTGCTTTCTTCATAACTTATACATGTACCTATGACTATGAGATTATGCAACTCCCGGATACCGGAGGAACACTTTGTGTGCTACCAAATGTCACAACGTAACTGGGTGATTATAAAGGTGCTCTACAGGTGTCTCCAATGGTGTTTGTTGAGTTGGCATAGATTGAGATTAGGATTTGTCACTCCGAGTATCAAAGAGGTATCTCTGGGCCCTCTTGGTAATGCACATCACTATAAGCCTTGCAAGCATTGTGACAAATGAGTTAGTTGCGGGATGATGCATTACGGAACGAGTAAAGAGACTTGCTGGTAACGAGATTGAACTAGGTATTGAGATACCGACAATCGAATCTTGGGCAAGTAACATACCGATGACAAAGGGAACAACGTATGTTGTTATGCGGTTTGACCGATAAAGATCTTCGTAGAATATGTAGGAACCAATATGAGCATCCAAGTTCCGCTATTGGTTATTGACCGGAAGTGAGTCTCGGTCATGTCTACATAGTTCTCGAACTCGTAGGGTCCGCACGCTTAACGTTCAGTGACGATCGGTATTATGAGTTTAAGAGGTCTTGATGAACCGAAGGTTGTTCGGAGTCCCTGATGTGATCACAGGCATGACGAGGAGTCTCGAAATGGTCGAGACATAAAGATTGATATATTGGAAGCCTATATTTGGGCATCAAAATGGTTCCGAGTGGTTCAGGCATTTTTCTGGAGTACCGAGAGGTTACCGGAGCCCCCCGGGAGAAGTTATGGGCCTTATGGGCCATAAGAAAGAAGCACACCAGCCTACAAGGGGTTGGTGCACCCCCCTTGGGCAGGAGGCCAAATAGGAATAGGTTTGGGGGGGGGCAGCCCCTCTTTCCTTCTCTCCTACTCCTCCTTCCCTTCCTCTCCTACTCCAACTAGGGAAGGGGGGAATCCTACTCCTGATGGGAGTAGGACTCCCCTAGGGCGCGCCATAGAGAGGGCCGGCCCCTCCCCTCCTCCACTCCTTTATATACGGGGGAGGGGGGCACCCATGGACACACAAGTTGATCATTGATCTCTTAGCCGTGTGCGGTGCCCCCCTCCACCATAATCCACCTCGGTCATATTGTAGCGGTGCTTAGGCAAAGCCCTGTTCCGGTAGCTTCATCATCACCGTCACCACACCGTCATGCTGACGAAACTCTCCCTCGGCCTCAACTGGATCAAGAGTACAAGGGACGTCACCGAGCTGAACATGTGCAGATCGCGGAGGTGCCGTATCTTCGGTGCTAGGATCGGTCGGATCATGAAGACGTTCGACTACATCAACTGCGTTATCATAATGCTTCCGCTTACGGTCTACGAGGGTACATAGACAATACTCTCCCATCTCGTTGCTATGCATCACCATGATCTTGCGTGTGCGTAGGATTTTTATTTTTGAAATTACTGCATTCCCCAACAGATGCAAGCTTTGACACTGATCCATATGACTCTAAGTCAAAAACCGGATACGTATTTTTATTGAATGGTGGAGCTGTCAGTTGGTGCGGTTCCAAGCAGAGCGTCGTGGCGGGATCTACGTGTGAAGTAGAGTACATAGCTTCTTTGGAAGCAGCAAATGAAGGAGTCTGGATGAAGGAGTTCATATCCGATCTATGTGTCATACCTAGTGCATCGGGTCCAATGAAAATCTTTTGTGACAACACTGGTGCAATTTCCTTGGCAGAGGAATCCAGATTTCACAAGAGAACCAAGAACATCAAGAGATGCTTCAATTCCATCCGCGATCAAGTCAAGGAGCGAGACATAGAGATTTGCAAGATACATATGGATCTGAATGTTGCAGACCCATTGACTAAGCCTCTCTCACGAGCAAAACATGATCAGCACCAGACTCCATGGGTGTTAGAATCAGTACAATGTAATCTAGATTATTGACTCTAGTGTAAGTGGGAGACTGAAGGAAATATGCCCTGGAGGCAATAATAAAGTTGTTATTTATATTTCCTTATATCATGATAAATGTTTATTATTCATGCTAGAATTGTATTAACCGGAAACTTAGTACATGTGTGAATACATAGACAAACAGAGTGTCACTAGTATGCCTCTACTTGACTAGCTCGTTAATCAAAGATTGTTAAGTTTCCTAGCCATGGACAAAGAGTTGTCATTTGATGAACGGGATAACATCATTAGAGAATGATGTGATTGACTTGACCCATCCGTTAGCTTAGCGCTTTGATCTTTAGTTTACTGCTATTGCTTTCTCCATAACTTATACATGTTCCTATGACTATGAGATTATGCAACTCCTGAATACCAGAGGAACACTTAGTGTGCTATCAAACGTCACAGCGTAACTGGGTGACTATAAAGATGCTCTACAGGTGTCTCATATGGTGTTTGTTGAGTTGTCATATATCGAGATTAGGATTTGTCACTCCGTGTATCAGAGAGGTATCTCTGGGCCCTCTCGGTAATGCACATCACTATAAGCCTTGCAAGCAATGTGACTAATGAGTTAGTTACGAGATGTTGCATTACGGAACGAGTAAAGAGACTTGCCGTTAACGAGATTGAACTAGGTATTGAGATACCGATGATCGAATCTCGGGCAAGTAACATACCGATGACAAAGGGAACAACGTACGTTGTTATGCGGTTTGACCGATAAAGATCTTTGTAGAATATGTAGGAACCAGTATGAGCATCCAGGTTCCGCTATTGGTTATTGACCGGAGATGAGTCTCGTTCATGTCTACATAGTTCTCGAACCCCTAGGGTCCGCACGCTTAACGTTCGGTGACGATCAGTATTATGAGTTTATGAGTTTTGATGTACTGAAGGTACTTCGGTGTCCCGGATATGATCACGGACATGACGGGGAGTCTCGGAATGGTCGTGACATAAAGATCTATATATTGGAAGGCTATGTTTGGACATCGGAATGGTTCCGGGTGAGTTCGGACATTTATCGGAGTACCGGGGGGGTTACCGGAACCCCCTAGGGAGTGTATGGGCCTTAATGGGCCTTAGTGGGGAGGGGAGAAGCCGGCCTAGGTGGGGGCGTGCCCCCTTCAAGCCCAATCCGAATTGGCTGGGGGGCCAGCCCCCCTTTCCTTTCTCCTTCTCCCTCTTCCTTCTATTCCTAGTGGGACTAGGAAAGGGGGGGTCCTACTCCTACTAGGAGGAGGACTCCTCCCCCCTTGGCGCGCCTAGAGAGGGATGGTCGGCCTCCCCCTCCCTCCTTTATATACGTGGGGAGGGGGCACCCTAGAATACACAAGTTGATTGTTTAGCCGTGTGCGGTGCCCCCCTCCACAGATTTCCACCTCGGTCATATCGTTGTAGTGCTTAGACGAAGCCCTGCGTCGGTAACTTCATCATCACCTTCATCACGCTGTCGTGCTGACGAAGCTCTCCCTTGACACTTAGCTGGATCTAGAGTTCATGGGACGTCACCGAGTTGAACGTGTGCAGATCGCGGAGGTGTCGTACCTTCGGTGCTAGGATCGGTCGGATCGTGAAGACGTACGACTACATCAACCGCATTGTCATAACGCTTCCGCTTATGGTCTATGAGGGTACGTGGACAACACTCTCCCCTCTCATTGCTATGCATCACCTAGATGGATCTTGCGTGTGCGTAGTAATTTTTTTGAAATTACTGCGTTCCCCAACAGCCACTCCCATGAAGAAGCCTAAAGCTAGACCCAAGCCTGAAACTGAGTGCTTCTACTGCGAAGGAAATGGTCATTGGAAGCGGAACTGCCCCAATACTTGGCAGATAAGAAGGATGGCAAAGTGAACAAAAGTATATATGATATACATGTTATTGATGTGTACTTTACTAGTGTTCATAGTAGCCCCTGGGTATTTGATATTGGTTCAGTTACTATGATTAGTAACTCGAAACAGGAGTTACAAAATGAACAAAGACTAGTTGAGGGCAAGGTGACGATGTGTGTTGGAAGTGATTCCAAGGTTGATAAGATCACCATCGCACACTCCCTTTACCTTTAGGATTAGTGTTGAACCTAAAATAAATGTTATTTGGTGTTTGCGTTGAGCATAATATGATTGGATATTGTTCATTGCAATAATGCTATTCATTTAATTCAAAGAATAATTGTTATTCTGTTTACATGAATAATACCTTCTGAGGTTATACACCCAAAGTGAATGGTTTACTAAATTTCGATCGTAGTGATACACATATTCATAATATTGATGCCAAAAGATGCAAAGTTGATAATGATAGTGCAACATATTTGTGGCACTGTTATTTAGGTCATATTGGTGTAAAGCGCATGAAGAAACTCCATGCTGATGGGCTTTTGGAATCACTTGATTATGAATCACTTGATGCTTGCAAACCATGCCTCATGGGCAAGATGACTAAGACTCCATTCTCCGGAACAATGGAGCGAGCAACTGACTTATTGGAAATAATACATACTGATGTATGTGATCCGATGAGTGTTGAGGCTTGCGGCGGGTATCGTTATTTTCTGACCTTCATAGATGATTTGAGCAGATATGAGGCCAACTCCACCGCGCAACCCCATTCTGTCTGGCCCCGTCCGTTTGGGGTAAAATAGACAAACAGGTCAGCCCAGCACACGACGGCCCGGACCCATCTGGTCCGTTTTGTGTCCGGGCCGACCCATTTCGAGCGCAAACTTGCGCCGACACTACAAAAAAATACACTTCTGTGATGATACGTGTTTGTCACAGTAGGTCGCTTTTTTTGTCATGCATGTACATCCATGACAAATTTATGACAGAATCAAGATAGTCATACCTGTGCTGTCGTAGAAGTGTTCCATGACATTACCAAAATTATCATCACAGAAGTGTCCACTTCCATGACGATAAATCGCGCGTCACAGAAGTGCTTTCGTCAAGGGTGACCGACACGTGGCATCCACTATAACGGAACACCGTTAAGCTATTGGGTCGGGTTTTGGATCCGATAACCCGTTAACAGCCCCGACCAATGGGAAATTTCTGCGTGTAAAATTCTTATTGGCCGGACGAAACACATGTCAGCTCGTCAGTGGGTCAGATATGCGCCTATGATATGTCGACACGTGGCACGGCCCAACAGTGGCCCATTTAGCTTACAAAGCCGGCCCGTTTGACTTGGTCAAAAGTTAACGGGCTGGCCCATGAAAAGCCTGTTAACGATCTCTTCGCAAATAGCCCATTTTACGGCCCGTTAACTCACGGCCCGTTAGGCCCTAAAGGAAATCGGCCCAACAACGTCATGTGGGCCGTCGAATATAATACTAGCCCATTTCACTTTCGGCCCATGTATGGCTCACGACGTATTTCGGCCCATATGAGGCCTTCGTATCTTTCGGCCCATTACAGGCCCACGGTGAGTCTAGCCCATAATGAATAGTAATTTTCTTTATACCCGTTAACGGCCCGTGATTTACATGGGCCGTTTCCAGCCCGTGTTAGCTTTCGGCCTATTGACGACCCATACGTTCTTGGGCTCCTTTTCGGCCCTCGATTACTTCCGGCCCGTTACTGGCCTGTTCCACTAATGGGCCAAATTCGGCCCATGGCAAGAGTCGGCCTGTTACTGGCCTGTTACCCTAATGGGCCAAAATCGGCCCATGGCAAGAGTCGGCCCGTTTCTGGCATGTTAACCATTGCCCCGTTTCCAGCCCGTCCTATATTCTGGCCCATTAACGACCCGTTATGCCTGTGACAGAATTAAGCCTTTGCTGTCCTACGGCCTGTTACCGTGCTGGGCTGATACCAATTATGCCCGATTATGGCCCATGTAGACACATTTATCCGACGGCCCGAGGCCCACTGATTACAGGCCCATTTTTCGACGGCCCGTAGGTGACCCATGGATCCTACGGTCCGTATATGGCCCATGGTAGTTGCGGCCACTAGCAAACCAGGGAAAAGGAAGACTAGGAAATAAATAAGGCCGAAACTAACGCTGGGCTATTAAGGCGATTGCACAGATTACATCCACTCGACATCAAAGATCGCCACCAGTGCAAATATAGGGAACACCCTACACTATACAAAAATGGCTTGTTGTTTTATTCAGGCGGTGGCTGCATGTTAAGAATACATTTTGTATCACACCAAAACAAATTACAACTATATAACAAAAGGAAGGTTGGCATAAAACTTAACAGTCTAGCAGATAAATGCACCACCAGAAGTTCAGAAGCTCAGTTCATTTGACCTGACTGTTATGTTTTCATGTTGTATTGTCCGATGGAGCACCATAACCCTCGCCTTCATTTCCCCTAGGCTCCTGAACAACATAGCAAATGTCTGATAGTCTGGTTTCAAAACCATGCATATCTTGACGACATTGAGCAATGTTTCTCCTTGTTTCACAAAGGGTCTCTGTTAGGGAATGGACTTGTGTCTGGAACAACTCTGGCGACTTAATGACGCACCCGGATGCTTGGCCTCACCGGAATGCGCTACTTAAAGCGGCAACGCCTAGCTAACCTCCACACCATAGCGCATCGTCCTCCTACCTGGAACCACATCCACTGAGGGAGTCCTGGATTAGGGGGTGTCCGGATGGCCGGACTATACCTTCAGCCGGACTCCTGGACTATGAAGATACAAGATTGAAGACTTCGCCTCGTGTCCAGAAGGGACTTTCCTTGTCGTGGAAGGCAAGCTTGGCGATACGGATATGTAGATCTCCTACCATTGTAACCGACTCTATGTAACCCTAACCCTATCCGGTGTCTATATAAACCGGAGGGTTTTAGTCCGTAGGACAACACATCCACAACAACAATCACACCATAGGCTAGCTTCTAGGGTTTAGCCTCTCTGATCTCGTGGTAGATCTACTCTTGTACTACCCATATCATCAATATTAATCAAGCAGGACGTAGGGTTTTACCTCCATCGAGAGGGCCCGAACCTGGGTAAAACTTCGTGTCCCTTGTCTCCTGTTACCATCCGGCCTAGGCGCACAGTTCGGGACCCCCTACCCGAGATCCGCCAGTTTTGACACCGACATTGGTGCTTTCATTGAGAGTTCCTCTGTGTCGTCGCCGTCAGGCTTGATGGCTCCTACGATCATCAATGGCGATGCAGTCCAGGGTGAGACCTTCCTCCCCGGACAGATCTTCGTCTTCGGCGGCTTCGCACCGTGGGCCGATTCACATGGCCATCTGGAGCAGATCGAAAGCTACGCCCCTGGCTGTCAGGTCAGATTTGGAAGTTTAAACTACATGGCTGACATCCGTGGGGACTTGATCTTTGACGGATTCGAGCCACTGCCGAGCGCGCCGCACTGTCCTGACGAGCATGATCTAGCTCTGCCACCGAACAGTGCCCTGGAGGCTGCACCCGCATCGGCTTCGACCCTTAATTCGGAGCCAACTGCGCTGATCGAGGATGGGCGGTTGGATGCCGCCTCGGGGGCTGTGATCCCAACGGCGATTGAGCCGAACACCAGCCCCACACTCTGCGAGACTCGTGACTCCAAGGAGCCGGACTCCTCTCCGGACTCCGAACCATCCGCGCCCTTGCCGATCGAACCCGATTGGGCGCCGATCATGGAGTTTACTGCCGTGGACATCTTTCAGCACTCACCTTTCGGCAATATTCTGAAGACACTGGAGTCTCTCTCTTTATCAGGAGAGCCCTGGCCGAACTACAGTCAGCAAGGTTGGGGTGCGGACGATGAAGAAATTCAAAGCCCACCCACCACCCACTTTGTAGCCACTGTCGATGATTTAACCGACATGCTCGACTTCGACTCCGAAGACATCGACGGTATGGATGCCGATGAAGGAGACGATGAAGAACCAGCGCCTATCAGGCCCTGGAAAGCCACCTCGTCATATGACATATACATGGTGGACACCCCAAAAGAAGGAGATGGCGATGGAACGGCAGAGGATGACCCCTCCAAGAAACAGCCTAAGCGCCGGCGTCAGCGGCGCCGCTCAAAATCCCACCAAAACAAATACGGCGATTCCAGCACGGGAGATAATAATACCCCGGAAAGTGCCGAAGAAAACCCCCTCCAGCAAGATTTAGCACAGGAGGATGGAGAAACCAGCCCTCATGAGAGAACGGCAGACAGAGAAGTCGAGGACGATAATTATATGCCTCCCTCTGAAGACGAGGCAAGCCTCGACAACGACGAATTCGTCGTGCCAGAGGATCCCGTCGAGCAAGAGCATTTTCAACGCAGGCTTATGGCCATGGCAAGAAGCCTCAAGAAAAAACAGCAACAACTTAAAGCTGATCAAGATTTTCTAGTCGACAGATGGACTGAAGTCCTTGCGGCCGAAGAGCATAAACTCGAACGCCCCTCCAAGAGCTACCCAAAGCGCAGGTTGCTACCCCGATTAGAGGAGGAAGCACTTAAACCTACATCACCTGCACTCGATATGGCCGATCGGCCACCTCGTGGCCACGACAGAGAGGCCTCTCGGCCCTCCACTCAAGCCGCACCCCGTACCAAGGCACAAGAAAATGCGCCGGACTTGCGAGATATGTTGGAGGACAAGGCAAGGCAAACAAGATCGATCTATGGATCGCGTGGGCGCCCCACGACTCGAGACGGTAACCGTCACGCCGGCCACAAATTCGGCAGGACCGAACACAGCAGACAAAGCTCATTGGAGCTACGTCGTGACATAGCCCAGTACAGAGGCGCCGCACACCCACTATGCTTCACAGACGAAGTAATGGATCATCAAATCCCCGAGGGTTTCAAACCCGTAAACATCGAATCATATGATGGCACAACAGATCATGCGGTATGGATCGAGGATTATCTCCTTCATATCCACATGGCCCGCGGCGATGATTTCCACGCCATCAAATACCTCCCACTCAAGCTTAAAGGACCAGCCCGGCATTGGCTTAACAGCTTGCCAACAGGATCAATCAGTTGTTGGGAGGACCTGGAAGCCGCATTCCTCGACAATTTCCAAGGCACTTATGTGCGAGCCCCAGAAGCCGATGACCTAAGTCACGTAATTCAGCAGCCAGATGAATCAGCCAGGCAATTCTGGACACGGGTCCTAACAAAGAAAAATCAAATAGTCGACTGTCCGGATGCCGAGGCCCTAGCAGCCTTCAAGCACAATATCCGTGACGAGTGGCTTGCCCGGCACCTTGGACAGGAAAAGCCGAAGTCTATGGCAGCACTCACGACACTCATGACCCGCTTTTGCGCGGGAGAAGACAGCTGGCTTGCTCGTAGCAACAATATGACCAAGAACCCTGGTAATTCGGATACCAGGGACAGTAGTGGCAGGTCGCGTCACAACAAGAAGAAGCGCAGCATTAACGGCGACAATGCTAAGGATACGGCAGTTAATGCCGGATTCAGAGGCTCTAAATCCGGTCAGCGGAAAAAGCCATTCAAAAGGAATCCTAGGGGCCCATCCAGTTTGGACCGAATACTCGACCGCTTATGCCAGATACATGGCACCCCCGAAAAGCCGGCCAATCACACCAACAGGGATTGTTGGGTGTTCAAGCAGGCAGGCAAGTTAAATGCCGAAAATGAAGACAAGGGGCTGCATAGCGATGACGATGAGGAGCCCCGGCCGCCGAACAACAATGGACAGAAGGGTTTTCCCCCACAAGTGCGGACGGTGAACATGATATACGCAACCCACGTCCCCAAAAGGGAGCGGAAGCGCGCGTTAAGGGACGTATACGCGGTAGAGCCAGTCGCCCCAAAGTTCAACCCATGGTCCTCCTGCCCGATCACCTTTGATCGAAGGGACCATCCCACTAGCATCCGTCATGGCGGATTCGTCGCATTGGTTCTAGACCCAATTATTGACGGATTTCATCTCACTAGTCCTTATGGACGGCGGCGGCAGCCTGAACCTGCTTTACCAGGATACAGTGCGGAAAATGGGCATAGATCCCTCGAGGATTAAGCCCACCAAAACGACCTTTAAAGGCGTAATACCAGGTGTAGAGGCCAACTGTACAGGCTCAGTCACACTTGAAGTGGTCTTCGGATCTCCGGATAATTTCCGAAGCGAGGAGTTAATCTTCGACATAGTCCCATTCCACAGTGGCTATCACGCACTGCTCGGGCGAACCGCATTCGCCAAGTTCAATGCGGTACCGCACTACGCATACCTTAAGCTCAAAATGCCAGGCCCTCGAGGAGTAATTATGGTCAACGGAAACACTCCCTCCGAACGGAGGAGCACACGGTGGCCCTTGCAGCAGAAGTACAAAGCAGCCTCTCCAGGCAGTTCTCCAGTCCGGCCATTAAACGACCGGACACCATCAAGCGTGCCCGGAGTAACCTACAACAAGACCGCTTGGCACGACCCGAGCAGGCGTAGCAATGCGGCCCCAACCCCAGCCCTCGTAGAAACGCGATACCAGTACTTCGCGTACATAACTACGCTCTAGAAATACCATGGGTACAGGGGGAGGGGCACCATCACGGCACGCCCGAAACACGGCTTAAACCGCACCATGGGCTGCCGATTTTTTAATTTTCTCTTACTTTCAGGACTCCACTCTTCGGAAGGCCTGTTCGGCAGTTCAATTGCCGCACAAACGATGCAAGAACCAGGGAAGTAGACAAACCACACCGCATTACGGAACTCCCAGGTGGTCTCTATCACAAGCAGTATACCTGTTTCGCATACTATTCCGCAGCTTGCCCCTGGAACGGACATGTTACATAGTCCAACCTTTTGCTTATCGCATTATTTGTATCGTTCTGCTTTGATCTCAGCCCTCTTTAATAAACAATGCATAGCTTTTGTCTATTTTTGCATTACTCTTTTTTTATATGTTCCTTAACAACATGTTGCACCCGTACACTTTGGTACGGCCAAAATACGCCAGGGGCTTCAGTACCCCTCAATATGGTGTGAGAAGTCCGAACACTTTAACAAGTGCGGCACCCCGAACTTATAGCATTATATGCATCGACTCCGAATCATGTCTTGGGTCAATAGTTGGGTTTGCCCAGCTCCTATGTTTTGGTGCCTTACGTTCCGCTATATCGGCTAAGGTAGCACTAGGAGAACCACTGCGATTGTGCCCCAGTTGAGATGGGTCGAGCACCTCAGTGGAGAAAGCTAAAACTGACTGTCATGATGAAGCGAGAGCTGGTCGCTGTTCGAGAGGTTTTTTCGAGTCCTTAAAGACTTATGCCGCTTAGGGCGAGGAGTTGGCTCCGTCCGGCCAAGGCGTGGATAGCGCCCCGAACTCGGTCTTCCGAATACCAGGGGCTTCACCGAAATTTAAAATTATAGAACTCTGTGGCTAAGTGAGAGTGTTCACGCATTATAGTCCGATTGCCTTGTTCGTTGGGCTGAGCGCCTCCCTCGAAGGACCCAAACATGGGAAAAAGAGCGCTCAGGTTTATCCCTAAACACCCCACCACTAGCGGCACGGGGGCAGAAGCCGACGACTCGCCATCTCTCAGAATTGATAAACAGCCGCACAGAAGGTAATATTTTAAATTCAAACAGCATTGCTTAGCGCATATGAACAAGTTTTCAGCGCACAGGACAAAACGAGCGAGTTTTACTCAAAAATTACATCCCTAGAACATTCATCCGCCACAAGGCAGGCACCCTTCAGAACATCCTTATAATAATTCTCGGGCTTGCGATGCTCTTTCCCCGGTGGTGGCCCGTCCTTCACAAGCTTCTCAGCATCCAGCTTGCCCCAGTGCACCTTAGCACGGGCAAGGGCCCTATGGGCACCTTCAATGCAGACGGAGCGCTTGATGACTTCGAGCCTTGGACAGGCCTCCACCAGCCGCCGCTCCAGCCCGAAATAGCTCCCAGGCAGAGCCCCTCCAGGCCACAGCCGAACTCTGAGACCCTTCATGGCCTGTTCGGCCACCTTGTGGAGCTCGACCAGTTGCTTCAGCTGGTCGCTCAGGGGCACGGGGTGTCCGGCCTCAGCATACTGAGACTAGAACACCTTCTCTGTCGAGCTTCCCTCCTCGACTCGATAGAATGCGGCGGCATCGGACACACTCCAGGGAAGATCTACGAACGCTCCTGGAGAGCTCCGGATTCGGGTAAGTAACAAGTAACTCACGTTTATGTGTTTGCTTTGCATAAAGAATGCATTACCCGCCGCTATCTTCTTCACCTCATCCAACTCCTGGAGGGTCTTCTGGGACTCGGCCTTGGCAGACTTGGCATTTTCAATAGCCACCGCGAGCTCGGACGCTCGCGTCTTTGAGTCAAGCTCCAAACTCTCATGTTTTTCCATGAGAGCCTGGAGCTCTTGCCGTACCTTGCCAACCTCGGCCTCATACTTCTCCCGCTCGGTGCGCTCCGTGGCCGCCCTCTTCTCGGCCTCGACCAGCGCTTGCTTAAGGGTCGCCACCTCAGACGTGGCCCCTACAATAGCCACGATAATCCTGTCATTTTTTGCAATTGCACCTTTTTATATATATTTAAACAAGGTATTTCTTACATTCATTGTCCTCGAGCTGCTTCTTGGCACGCCCGAGCTCTTGCTCGGACCGCTCGAGGTTCTGCTTTAGCGTGTCCACTTCCGCAGTCAGTGCGGCGGACGCAAGCAGAGAAGCCTGCATATGCATATTGACTCCTTTTTGTTAGACTCCTACGGATTTTATTTGATCCGCTTTTCTTCCCGAACGCCAAACAGAGCATCAGGGGCTACTATCTATGCGGTAATATTATTTACACATTCTTTACTTACCTCAAAACCTGTTAAAAGGCTAGTACAAGCTTCAGTCAGTTCGCTCTTGGCGGACTGAACCTTCTAGACCACCGCACTCATAATGGTGCGGTGCTCCTCGTCGATGGAGGCGCCTTGGAGCGTCTCCAACAGATTGTCCGGCGCCTCCGGTTGGACGGAGGTCACCGGCACGGTGGGCTTGCTCCTCTTGGAAGGAGGTCCCCCGCCGGACTCTGGAACCTTTGAAGGTTCCGGAGCGGTGTCCGGCCTAGGGCCGGACTTGGAGCCCTGGGGGGTTTCATCCCCTTTACTCCTGGAGTCCGGGAGGTCGCCTTGCGGCGCCTCCAGGACCACCTCCTCCCGGCTTGGAACCTGTTGGGACAACACTTTGATGTCGTCCGTAGGGCGGGGGGAGGAAGCCGTCGGAAGCGAGTTCACATCCGACGAGTCCAGTGAGCCGCTCGACGACGCGTCGAGCCGGTCTTTGGGTGGGCTGCATAAACATATTTGACATAAGGGAAAGCTGTGCAATAAAGGAATACTATGAATTACTCTGGTATCCGGATACTTACGATTTCGCCAGGGGCTTGGCCCTGGGTGGCCACTCCTCTTCGCCGTCGTCGGCATTGGTGGAGTAGTCCGGAGGAAGGGTTCTCCCCTTCTTGGACCCTTCGGCCTCCCCAGTTGGGGCGGCCTTCCTTTTCTTCCCTTCCCCCGCTGGAGGGGGAGAGGTTTCTTCTTCCTCCTCCTCGTCTTCGCGGGAGGAGTGCGTCTTGGATTCATCGGATGATGAATCTGACACCTCCGGGCGTCGGGCACTCTTTCGAGTCCCCGTGGCCTTCTTCTTGGCCTTCTTCTCTGGCACCACATAGGGTGCCGAAACCAGCAGCTTCGCCAATCGAGCATTGGCTGGGTCTTCGGGCAAAGGTGCCGGACAGTCGATCTGTCCGGACTTCGCCTGCCAATCCTGTCAAAGGTAAGGGAGCTTAGATCCTGCACAGAGTTCAACTATGAAAAACTAGTGCCCTGTAAAAGGTACAAAAAACTTATCGCGCTAGCGTGACGCTGCACACTGAATCCGCGATCCTCGGTAGCGGATGCGGGAGCCTCGGCGCCTTTGAAAAGCACCTTCCAGGCATCTTCATACGTCGTGTCGAAGAACCTGCTCAGAGTTCGGTGCTGCGCCGGGTTGAACTCCCACAGATTGAAGGCCCGTTGTTGACACGGGAGGCTCAGACGGATGAGCATAACCTGGACTACGTTGACAAGCTTGAGCTGCTTGTCCACCAGGGATTGGATGCATGTTTGCAGTCCGGTCACCTCTCTTTTGCTGCCCCACGACAGGCCGGTCTCTTTCCAGGACGTGAGCCGCGTTGGGGGTCCGGACCGGAACTCGGGGGCTGCGACCCACTTAGGGTCGCGCGGCTCGGTGATGTAAAACCACCCCGATTGCCACCCCTTCAGGGTCTCCATAAAGGAGCCCTCGAGCCATAAGACGTTGGGCATCTTGCCCACCATGGCGCCTCCGCACTCCGCCTGGTTGCCGCGCACCACCTTCGGCTTGACATTGAAAGTCTTGAGCCATAGGCCAAAATGGGGGCGAATGCGAAGGAAAGCCTCGCACACGACGATAAACGCCGAGATGTTGAGGACAAAATTCGGGGCCAGATCGTGGAAATCCAGGCCGTAGTAGAACATGAGCCCCCGGAAAAATGGGTGGAGAGGGAAACCCAGTCCGCTGAGGAAACGAGGGAGGAACACCACCCTCTCATGGGGCCTAGGGGTGGGGATGAGCTGCCCCTCTTCAGGAAGCCGGTGCGCAATGTCGTTAGACAAGTATCCGGCCTTCCTTAGTCTTTTGATGTGCCCCTCCGTAACAGAGGAGGCCATCCACTTGCCTCCCGCTCCGGACATAGCTGGAGAAGGTTGAGATGGGGAGTGCGGACTTGGGCGCTGGAGCTCGAGTGCACGAAAATGGATAGGCAAAGGAGGAAGAAGGCGTAGGTGAAAAGGTGGATCCTTATCCCCTTATATGGGTGGACGCAACTACGTGTCCCCACCAGCCTGGTAAAACTCGCTTATCTCCAAGCGCCGTAATCAATGGTGCGGTTGGGTTACCCACGCCCATATTGATGAGAATCCCGGAATAAGGGGACACGATCTCTGCTTTAACAAGACGTGCCAAGGAAACCGCCTCGCATGACGCGCTGAGGTGGGATAATGAAACGACTCGGATAAAGGCTTGGCCGTGGTGTGTCGCACTACAGAATACGTCAGCAGATTAGATTTGTGTAAATATTATTCTCTCTATGGCAGTATGTGGAAACTTATTTTGCAGAGCCGAACACTATCTTTGTGTTCAAAATCTTCTATGAAGTACTTGGAGGAGGAACCCGCCTTGCAATGCCAAAGACAATCTGCGCGCTGGACTCATCGTCATTGAAGCCTGGTTCAGGGGCTACTGAGGGAGTCCTGGATTAGGGGGTGTCCGGATGGCCGGACTATACCTTCAGCCGGACTCCTGGACTATGAAGATACAAGATTGAAGACTTCGTCTCGTGTCCGGAAGGGACATTCCTTGGTGTGGAAGGCAAGCTTGGCGATACGGATATGTAGATCTCCTACCATTGTAACCGACTCTATGTAACCCTAACCCTATCCGATGTCTATATAAACCGGAGGGTTTTAGTCCGTAGGACAACACATACACAACAACAATCACACCATAGGCTAGCTTCTAGGGTTTAGCCTCTCCGATCTCGTGGTAGATCTACTCTTGTACTACCCATATCATTAATATTAATCAAGCAGGACGTAGGGTTTTACCTCCATCGAGAGGGCCCAAACCTGGGTAAAACTTCGTGTCCCTTGCCTCCTGTTACCATCCGGCCTAGACGCACAGTTTGGGACCCCCTACCCGAGATCCACCGGTTTTGACACCAACATCCGCCATGACCGCAAGCACGAACGCTCTGCAGGAGAGCTTGTCTTCGGGGATGGAGCTCGAGGTCGCCGCCCTAGCTGAAGTCGCCGCACAAGTGGTGGCCACGCTGGCGGCCGACGACGGGAGCGCCGTCAGCCACGCGTCCTACTTGCCGCCGTCCAACGTCTGGCACCGCAGAGGTCAGGGACTCCTCCGAGGATGAGTAGGGCATGGGAGGCGGCAGGGCATGGTGTGCCAACTGGCCGGTCCGTCTCCCGTGTTCTACTTTTCCTCGCCGAAGACCGCACCTTCACTTCACGGGTCTTGAACCCCACCCACGTACATGGAGATCACAGATGGAGGACGTCGGTCGCCGCCGTAGAATAGGTTTAGGGTCGGGTTTCTTTTATTTTTTTGTCCTATAAAAGTTCGAAATGTAATGAAAATCTGCCGTGTTTGCATTAATCTCGGCCGGTGTATATGAACTTTCACAATAATATACATATTGTAGGAGTACTAGCAAGATGCTCGTGCGTTGCATGGAAGATCAAGATCTTGTGGGAGAAAAGGATGAACGAGGGAAAGCCTTATCTGCAAATGTGGAGAGGAGTGCGGGTAAATTGTCATAGTTTCCTTCCTATCCGTTAGATATAGATCGGACGGCCTATATTGCAGGATCGGACACATCTTTCTACATCTACGGGAACCTACGAAAGGGTTAACGTAAATTGTCTCTCTCTCCTTCCCTGATTTTCATGGTGGTGGGCCCCTCCCTCCCCCCAATCTACAATCAATAGCTCACACGTTTCACATTACGTTAATTACGTAACTGGGATTACGTAGGTGTAGCATTACTCATCCTAAAAAACCCAACTAAGCCAACCTCCTAGCATATCGCGCGGGAAAAGACCCGGCCGCGCCGTTTTAGCCGGGATTACCGGATTACTAGTAGTAGTATCGATGAATCGCGCGAAGCAATAGATTTTTTTGGGGGGGCGAAGCACCTAGTTTAAAAGGAAAAACTGCGGTACACTCACAGCACTCCTGTCGCGGTCGCATTGCACCCCACACACGTTCGGTCCTGCACATGGCTCACGCAAACGGAACGCGCTTCGGCTTGCCTCTTCACTGACACGTGGGACTGCACTTGGAGAAACCGACCATGCGCCAAACTCCCCCCGCCCAACGCGCGAAAATCCTCCCCCCCCACACCCAAAAATTCCCCCCAAATCCGATTCAACCGCCCTTCGGCCAACTAGCCAATAATATTCCCCAAACCCCCCTCCCCCCTGTCCCCCTCCACTCCATTCGTTCCGCCAAAGCCGCCCTCCCCGCCACGCCGATACGTCGGCGCCGCGGTTCGGCGATCCTCTCGCTCCCACAGTACGCTCTCATAGACTGCCGCCCTCTAGCCGCGCCGCCACCTCTGGCTACGTTCTTGTGGAGGCGCACAGCGGTCAGCGCCGCCACCGCTGGCGACGTTCATGTGGAGACGCACGGCGGTCAGCTTCTCCCACGGTACGCGCATTCTAGACTGAGGCCCCATTCATGTCGGTGTAGCACTGAATGTTAGCTGATAGACGTTGTTAATCTCACTGTTTGTCGAAGTAGCTTACTGTCAATATTCTCTGCTTAAGAAGCTTCCTTGCCTTGTTCTGCACTCAATCTGCTTAGCTGAGATGGCATGCTAAGGCTAATTAGTTGCTAAAATATCCTGCCATATATTTATTGTGTCGTAGATTGCCATGGTCTAGTAGCCAATCTGTTAGGTGAAATAGCTCTACACCGTTTTATACTCGATCTTTGTTGCTGCGATGGCCTTCGATAGTTCAATGGCTGTGTGCTCGGCCTCATTGACTGCTGAAACAGCCTGCCATAATTTGGCACTCAAATCTGTTTGCTGAATTAGCTTTACATATATTTCGTTACTTAGATATGCTCGTCCAAATATCTTGCCATAGCTTTAGACATCGACCTAGGTATTTTTTTCTGGACTTCATAAAAAAGCATATATGTTTTTCCTGTAATATCTAGTAGAAGAACTAATTTGTATGTCTAACAGATGGACAAGACTTGGATAACTTATGCTCGAAGATTCTCCGCTGCATATGTCGAGGGGGTTGAAAACTTCATGAACTTTATCAGAGCTGAGTACGGTGGTCCGAAATCAGATGTGCTCTACCCGTGTAGCGGTTGTATGAATTCAGTTACAAGACCCCAGTCAACTGTGCAAAATCATCTACACTTGTATGGGATGTCGGTCACATATACTAGGTGGGTTCATCATGGTGAAGCTGTGAACGTCAATGTTATTGACTACGTGGAAGCAGCAGATCACCATCTTGATCTGCCTGATGCTCAGGTGGAAGAGGAGGAGGAGGTGGTGGTGGCGGAGCCAGTGAGTTTGACCAACATTGAAACAATGCTACGAAATGCTCGTGCATTCCGTGAACTTTCACCTGCAGAAGAAAAATGGTGGGCCTGCATGTTGGAACAATGCAACGTTGCTGTCACCCCGGGAAATAAGCTGTCAGTATTCTCAGCTATGGTCACCTTTCTTCAGGTGAAGACATCTGAGCGGATGACCAACAAATCATTCAATGCGATGTTGGCTGCTTTCTGTGAATCTTTCCCAGATGCGTCTGAGCTGCCACACACCTACAGTAAAATGAAGAATTTCCTTCGTGCAGTTGGAATTGGATATGATATGATCCATGTTTGTAAGAATAATTGTGTTCTGTTCCAGAAGGATTATGCCAACTTAAGTGAATGCCCGAAATGCAAATCATCAAGATGGAAAGATGGCGATGCTGCGAAGAGGATTCCTCATAATGTTCTGAGACATTTTCCAATTACACCAAGATTGTAGAGGTTGTTTCATGATGCTGAAACAAGAGAGGATGTACTTTGGCATTCTAGGAACCAGGAGTACAAAGATCAGAATGTAATGAGCCATCCATCTCATGGTAGTGAGTGGAAAAGCTTCAATGATAAACACAAAGATTTTGCTGCTGACCCGAGAAACATTAGACTTGGCTTAGCTTCAGATGGATTTAACCCATTTGGCCACCAGAGCGCCACATATAGCATGTGGCGAGTGCTTGTTATCCCTTACAACATGCCTCCAAATGTCTGCACCAAAGAATCAAACTACATGATGGCCTTGCTCATCCCAGGTCCAAAAAGTCCTGGAAAGGAATTTGATTTGTTCATGGAGCCTCTTCTGGAGGAACTTCAACAGCTATGGAAGGGTGTTCTCACTCGAGACCTATATAGCAGCCCACCAGCTGATTTCTTTCTGCGTGCTATTATAATTTGGTGCATCCATGATTATCCAGCTTTGGGCACTATGTCAGGGCGAACAACACATGGTTACAATGCATGTGTTCGCTGTGACAGGAATCCGCTGTCATACGCAATACTTAGCAAGATCTGTTACATTGGACACCGCCGTTTCCTTGCCAAGGACAAGCCGCTTCCTAGAAAATACCGAAGACATGTGTTCAATGCAAAGCGTGAAAACCGTGATGCGCCAAAGAGGCTCACCGCCGATGAGTTGCAAGTGGAACTAGAGAAGGTCAGGCATATTACACCAGGAAACCATCCTGATAATGGTAGCAGGAAAAGGAAGCGTGGCAGGGCAGAAGAGAGATTATTGTTTACCCGCAGGTCCACTTTGTGAGACTTGGAGTATTGGAAAGATTTGGATCTGCGACATAATCTTGATGTGATGCACATCGAGAAAAATATATGTGACAGCATTACCGGCACACTTCTTAATATTGAAGGCAAGACGAAAGATACCTTAAAATCTAGGATTGATTTGACACACCTGGGTATCAGACAGGATTTGCAGGTGCAAGATGAAGGTAAACCATGGGATATGGCACCAGCTATGTATGTCTTGGACAAGGTAAAAAGAAAAGAATTCTGTGAGGTCCTGTCACGTGTGAGATTCCCACATGGATTTGCTTCCAACCCTGAAAGGAGAGTCAGTGCAGATGGAAATAAGGTACAAGGGTTGAAAACTCATGACTGCCACGTCCTACTTCGAAGGGTTTTACCTGTTATCCTTAGAGGATTGGGCCGCCATGACTTATACAAAGCAGTTGCAGAGTTGGGACAATTCTTCAGGGAACTCTGCAGTAGGAATATCAGGATAGATGCTTTGGAGCGTCTTAGAGACAAGATACCAACTATCCTATGCGACCTTGAGAAGATATATCCTCCGGCCTTCTTTGATGTGATGGTGCATTTGGCTGTTCATCTACCTGATGAGGCACTACTTAGAGGTCCAGTACAATATGGTTGGATGTACCCTATTGAAAGGAGGTGTCGGTGTCAAAATCGGCGGATCTCGGGTAGGGGGTCCCGAACTGTGCGTCTAGGCCGGATGGTAACAGGAGGCAAGGGACACAAAGTTTTACCCAGGTTCGGGCCCTCTCGATGGAGGTAAAACCCTACGTCCTGCTTGATTAATATTGATGATATGGGTAGTACAAGAGTAGATCTACCACGAGATCAAAGAGGCTAAACCCTAGAAGCTAGCCTATGGTATGATTGTTGTTGTGTATGTTGTCCTACGGACTAAAACCCTCCGGTTTATATAGACACCGGAGAGGGTTAGGGTTACACAAAGTCGGTTACAATGGTAGGAGATCTACATATCCGTATCGCCAAGCTTGCCTTCCACGCCAAGGAAAGTCCCTTCCGGACACGGGACGGAGTCTTCAATCTTGTGTCTTCATAGTCCAGGAGTCCGGCTGAAGGTATAGTCCGGCCATCCGGACACCCCCTAATCCAGGACTCCCTCAGTAGCCCCCGAACCAGGCTTCAATGACGATGAGTCCGGCGCACAGATTGTCTTCGGCATTGCAAGGCGGGTTCTCCTCCAAATTCCGTGTACCTGTTGAATAAAGTCCGGTTTCTTGTAGATGTTGCGCTCCTTGGCTTCTACGCCCAATAATGGTCGCTTCCCACATGTCAAACGAATATGAAAAGTCTGAGTGTTTTTACATTCACACCCCTAGCCGCGTAAATGAGCTGTCCTTTTTAAGGGGACGAGGATTTAGATCCAAACCACATCTTCCCCCCTTCGCGAGTGTTCATAAGAGCGCATCCGACAAAGGTCCATTCCACCATGGCCAGCCGTCGCGACTCCTCCTCTCGCCCTTCCAGCCCTCAGCCTGGATACTGGGAGAGATGCTCCATCCCGCATAGCGAGCTAGTGACGCTCCAGACCAAGGGATTTCTCCCCCCGGCCTATATGGTCCCGGTTCGAGCCGGCCTTGCCATCTATAATGGCGGAGAGCAAGCGGAGAGTGCCCCTAATCCCTCCAAAGGAGAGCGGGTGTGCATCGTCCCTTATTTAATAAGGGGGCTCAGATTTCCAATCCATCCATTTCTCCAGGGGCTCCTGGAGTTCTATGGCCTCCAGCTACACAATCTCATGCCTGCCTCCGTATTGCATATCGCGGGCTTCGTAGCCCTCTGCGAGCTGTTTTTGGGTATCGAGGCTCATTTCGGGCTATGGAAAAGGTTATTCTGCCTTGTGCCCCGCTCTAAGGAGGGGTCAATGTATCAAGTGGGCGGAGCCGAAGTGTGGTGCATCGCCGGGACCGGATATCTGTCCGGGACCCCAAAGAAGGCGTCCGAAGACTAGCCCCCGGAATGGTTTTATATTGAAGACGTCCCGCTGCCGGATCCTGTCCGGATCGGCCTCCCTGAATTCGACAGTGCTCCCTTAAAGAAGCGCCTAAGTTGGCGTCCACGGAGCCCTCGGAGGGAAAGTGACAGGGACATCATTTACCTGATGGGCCGAATAAGATTGTTAGACCATTCCGGACTAACCATGATCGGGATTATGGCCGAATGCATTATGCGGGGGGTGCAACCGCTTCAGTATAGAAGCCACCCCATGTGGGACTTCAACGGGGAGGACGACGCCACCCGCTACGGCCGTAAGGGGCCGGATTCAGCTGCCGCTCTACTAAAGATCTTGTCCACTTTGTATAAGGGAGAAGAGGAGGAATTTCTCCGCGTCAACCCACAGGGTGGATTCTCTATGCACAATCCCCCAAGCTGGGTAAGCGGTCGTATTTACTTGCCCATCCATTTTGTATTCCCATTGTTAAATATTTAGTCTGACGACTTCAACGCAGGAACTGCGCCGGGCTGTTAAGGAAATAAGCAGCCCTCCTCCACAACCCGAGGACCCAGGACGGTCCCTCGACCCGGCCTCTCAAGAGGATCCGGACATATCTGTCGAGCTGATTGATGGAGTGTTCCATCAATTGAGCAAGGATAACGCCTTGGTGGCCATTACGATCAATTACCCAGGGCTAATCTTGGCCTCCCAGGTAACTGAGATCGAAGTCCCAGTACCCCGAATAGGTGTCCGCCCTCTCGTGTTTTCAGTTTCCTGATTACAACCGAACTTTGCATGGGAGGTTTTTAAAGCGGAAGGCCGAACCTGCGGCGACAAGCCAACGAGGGGCCGCAGGGCCCCGTGGGCAAAAAAGAAGTGCAGTCCGGACCGAGGCGTCAGCACAAAGGTATGGCACGCCCCCTTATCCCAGGTGTTATACCTTCAAGGCACATTGACACTCGTGCTTTCTTCAGGACAAAGAGACCTTGCCGGACTATATCCGAAGAGGCTGCCAATCGCGCCTCCACCAGCCAGGCTCCAAAGCCTGGCCCGGAGGCGGAGGCGAACGCAAGGCGCGCGCCAGACGCTCCTCCGACGGAGGATGTGGATGGGTTGTCTGCCACCAACTCTGAGGTGGAGAGTGCCATGAGCCACAGGCGTCGCCGGATAATTCTTCGCGACGCTTGTTTCTCTCAAGGGGCGTTAGATGCCTTCAACTCGGGAGATGCGTACCTCCGTGCCGCTCTAAATGGTCTAGCCAGAGCCACGGAGCAATATGTAAAAGACATACGGGTAAGAAAATTTTGGTAATTATATATATATACCAGTAGCCCCCGAGACTTGAAACAGTTAGAATAACTGATTTAAGGATCATTTGTTATGCACATTCTTACAGAAAATAATTCCCTACTGTCCAAGGAGCTGGAAGAGTGCAAAGCCCAACTTGAGGCCACACTAGCCGCGACAGGGGAGCCCAAGGAGACCCCCTCTGGTAATATACACTTTGAAAGATAAGTATTTTGCGAAGCACGGCATGGGTGCGAATCTGACAAATGAAATTGCAGATGGCGCCGGATTGAATCCGGAAAGACAACACCTCCTACGCCAGCTAAAGGCTGGTGAGAAGGTGCTGACAGAGGTGAGGCGGGAGAAGAACGATCTCCAAGATGCCAACACCAAGCTGGGCGTCAAGCTGAAAGATGTTCATGCCCAGCTGTCAGACTCCGTGAAGGAGAATCAGCGGCTTCGGCGCGGCATATTTAGTAAGTGCTTGAACGAATCTTTGAAAGAAAGTTTGGCGGGGAAGTCGACTAACAGAGCAATGTCTATAGGTGTGCTAACAGGTCGTCCTGCAGAGGAGATGCCTGGTTCTACGGGTGACCTTCTTCCCGAGCTCTCGCAACTGCTCGATCGAGTTCGGCAGGCAATGCAAGGCGTCGCCCAGGCCCTGTGGCCATCCGTCTCCATGCCCGAAGGTCTTGGAGAGCTTGCGGAGAAGCTAAAGGGAGCACGGCGGCGCTTCCGATTATGGAAGATATCGGCCTGCCGTCAAGGCGCTAGGGAGGCCTGGGCCATGGTGAAGACGCGGTACGCAAAGGCTGACCCCAACCACATGGCCGAGGTCGGTCCTGTAGGGCCCGATGGGAAGGAGATCCCTGTAAGCTTAGTATACGGCCAAGTAGAGTTGGCCGCAAAGTATTCCCAGCAGGACTGTAAATTAGACAACCTGTTAGATGGTATTGAAGAGGAATACAATCAGTCAAAATGACTATCTAATTTAATTGACATTTATAATGCCTTCTAGCTGGATTGTAGATCATTTGCCATGGCCGACCTTTTCACTTCATCCTCGGGACCTGACGGTCCGGAGTGTGTCCGAATTCCCATGCGGTTATATAGGAACCGGGGAATGCATGGAGACCAGGCGTAGGGGTCATTAGTGCGTGAACAGACAAGTGCCCGACTAGTTATGTTATATTACATGGTTAGTAAGAAACATCTTCCAGGGAGAATAGTTCCGTTAGGGGTTCCTTTCCCTGGGAGGCATGCCCTAAGGTGCATGTCCATGCTGCGAAAAGAAACGCAGGAAAAACATCTGGGGGCGTATAGATAAAAATGAAAAGGGATCATCTTTAGTTCACCGACCGAATATTCCCTTAAGAACGCTAGCTTTCGGCTTCACCCAATCTGAGGTACACGTCCGGCTGACCCGGCAGTAACAATCACAGAGGTGCTCCCTTTACCACCTAGACGAACAATCGGGAACGTAGGGGTAAGCACAGGAGCCAGGCAACCCAGCTTGGCCGAAACTTAAGTCATATCGATGCATATAATGGTGAATAAAAGGTACATGCGGAAGTGTGACACATGTGTTGGGCATGAAGCCCGTATGAATAAGCTTCTGTTTAAACAAGCCCCAAGGTTTAATGAGCGCGGATAGCGCGTCACTTTATGAGCCTTTAAAGGCTATAAGAGAGAGAGAGAGAGAGAGAGAGAAGAGAAGAGAAATGTAAGACAGAAGATATATAAAAAATGGACAGAGGAAGGAGACGAACATAGAGTCCGGCGCTAGGCATAGAATCTTCGGAGACGGGCTGCGTTCCATGGGTTCGGCTCAAGTCGGTTATCCGATGCATCCCGCAGGCGGTACGCTCCACCAGTTAGGACTTGGTCAATTATGAAGGGACCTTCCCACTTGGGCTTGAGTTTGTCCTTTTTCTTGTCCGGTAGTCGTAGAACTAATTCGCCAACGTTGTAATTTTTGGCCCGTACTTCTCTGCTTTGGTATCTTCGAGCCTGCTGTTGATAGAATGCGGAATGGGCTTTTGCCATGTCACGCTCCTCCTCCAATGCGTCCAAGCTGTCCTGCCGATCGAGCTCGGCTTCTCTTTCTTCGTACATGTGCACTCGAGGTGAGTCATGAATTATGCCGCAAGGCAAAACTGCCTCTGCGCCGTACACCATAAAGAATGGTGTGTATCTGGTGGTACGATTCGGCGTGGTCCGCAGCCCCCAGAGTACGAAGTTGAGCTCCTCTACCCAGTGCGTGTTAGATTCCTTGAGGGACCGCACTAATCTGGGTTTGATGCCGCTCATGATAAGACCATTTGCACGTTCGACCTGGCCGTTAGTTTGTGGGTGATAGACGGAAGCATAATTGAGCTTGATGCCCATGTTTTTGCACCAGAGTTTTACCTCGTCGGTCGTGAAGTTCATGCCGTTATCAGTGATGATGCTGTGGGGGACACCGTAATGGTGTACAACCCCGGATATAAAGTCTATCACCGGTCCGGATTCGGCCGTCTTAACAGGCTTGGCTTCTATCCATTTGGTGAACTTATCCACCATGACCAGTAAGTATTTTTGCTTGTGGGTTCCGCCTTTAAGGGGTCCAACCATGTCAAGCCCCCAGACCGTGAAGGGCCAAGTAATGGGGATAGTTTGGAGGGCAGTGAGTGGCATATGGCTTTGGTTTGCAAAGAGCTGGCAACCGGTGCATCGTTGGACTAAGTCCTGAGCGTTTTCCCGGGCCGTCGGCCAATAAAAGCCTGTACGGAAGGCCTTGATTACAAGGGACCGAGCTGCAGCGTGATGACCTCCGAGTCCAGCATGAATTTCAGCCAGGAGGTTCCGCCCCTCCTCTTCGGAGATGCACCTTTGAAGGACTCCGGTAGTGCTTTTCTTATAAAGTTCTCCCTCGTGGACTCTGTAGGCTTTGGATCGCCACACTATGCAGCGTGCCTACATTTGGTCCTCGGGGAGTTCCTGCCTAGTAAGGTAGGCGAGGAATGGTTCTGTCCATGGGGCGATGACGGCCATTATTACGTGGGCTGAAGGCGTTATTTCATTGGCAGAGCCTCCGATTGTGTCAGGATGTTCGGTGTCGGGCAGTGCGATTGGGTCCGGGCTGTTATTGTTCGGCTCCCCTTCCCATACTACGGATGTCTTAAACAGCCTTTCCAAGAAGATGTTGGGGGGGACTACATCGCGTTTTGTGCCGATGCGTGCCAGGACGTCTGTCGCCCGATTATTTTCCCGGGCTATATGGTGAAATTCAAGCCCCTCGAACCGAGCTGACATTTTTAGGACGGTGTTGCGGTAAGCTGCCATTTTTGGATCCTTGGCATCGAAGTCTCCATTTATTTGGGATATTGCGAGGTTCGAGTCCCCGCGCACCTCTAGGCGTTGAATGCCCATGGATACTGCCATCCGGAGACCATGTAAAAGGGCATCATATTCGGCTGCATTGTTGGAGTCCGTGTACATAATCTGGAGTACGTATTGAACTGTGTCTCCTATGGGGGACGTCAAAACGACGCCGGCCCCCAGTCCGGCCAACGTCTTGGAGCCGTCGAAATGCATGATCCAATTTGAATATGTGCCGTACTCTTTAGGGAGTTCGGCCTCCGTCCATTCTGCGACGAAGTCGGCCAAGACTTGCGACTTGATGGCTCGCCGTGGCTTATAAGTTATGTCGAACAGGAGGAGCTCAATGGCCCATTTTGCAATCCGGCTCGTTGCGTCACGGTTGTTTATAATATCGTTAAGTGGTACTTCCGAGGCTACTGTTATTGAACACTCTTGAAAGTAGTGTCGTAGCTTCCGGGATGCCTTGAATACTGCGTACGCAATCTTTTGATAATGCGGGTACCGTGATTTGCAGGGAGTGAGGACAGTGGACACATAATAGACCGGCTTTTGAAGGGGGAATTTGTGTCCGTCCGCTTCTCATTCGACGACGAGCACTGCGCTTACAACCTGATGTGTTGCTGCAATGTATAATAGCATTGGTTCGCCAATGTTTGGCGCGGCCAGGACTGGGTTTGTTGCCAGTATGGCTTTTATTTTGTCGAGTCCGGCCGTGGCTGCATCCGTCCATTTGAAGTGTTCGGTGCGCCGAAGGAGGTGGTAAAGGGGTAGGGCCTTTTCTCCCAAGCGGGAGATAAAGCGGCTTAGAGCCACCACGCATCCGGTTAACTTTCGTATTTGTTTGAGGTCCTTTGGGATATCCAATTGCGATAGAGCTCGGATCTTGGCTGGATTTGCTTCAATTCCTCTACCGGATATAATGAAGCCCAAGAGCTTTCCGGCTGGAACGCCGAAAACGCATTTTTCCGGGTTGAGCTTGATGTCGTATGTTCGGAGGTTATCAAATGTGAGCCTCAAGTCATCTACTAGAGATTCAACATGTCTTGTTTTGACGACCACATCATCTACATATGCCTCCACTGTTTTGCCGATCTGGCTTGCCAGACATGTCTGAATCATGCGCTGATATGTTGCGCCGGCGTTTTTGAGCCCGAAGGGCATCGTGTTGAAGCAGAATGGGCCGTATGGTGTGATAAATGCCATTGTGGCTTGGTCTGGTTCTGCCATCTTGATTTGATGGTAGCCGGAATATGCGTCGAGGAAACACAACGAATCATGTCCTGCGGTAGCGTCGATAATTTGATCGATGCGGGGGAGGGGGAAGGGATCCTTTGGGCAAGCCTTGTTAAGGTCTTTAAAATCAACACACAGGCGCCAGGATTTGTCCTTCTTTGGTACCATCACCAGGTTTGCTAGCCAGTCCGGATGTTTTATCTCTAATGAATCCGGCCTCCAATAGCTTTGCTAGCTCTTCTCCCATGGCCTGTCCTTAGGTTTGGAAAAACACCAAAGAGCCTATTTGACAGGTTTGAATCCTGTTTGGATATTTAAGCTCTGCTCGGCCAGCCTACGTGGGATTCCTGGCATGTCTGAAGGGTGCCAGGCGAAAATGTCCCAGTTCTCTCGTAGGAACTCTCGCAGTGCGGCGTCTACATCAGGGTTTAACTGTGCCCCGATGGAATCTATTTTATTGGGGTCCGTTGGATGGACTTGAAATTTGACTATTTCGTCCACTGGTTTAAAGGAGGTGGACTTGGATCTTTTGTTGAGTACCACATCGTCCCTATTCACCGTAGAGCGCAGCGCAGTCAGTTCCTTAGCCGCTAGGGCTTCGGATAGTGCCTCGAGGGCCAGTGCGGCTGTCTTGTTTTCGGCGCGGAGTGCTATGTCCGGATCACTAGCGAGAGTGATGATCCCGTTAGGCCCGGGCATCTTGAGCTTCATGTACCCGTAATGGGGTATTGCTTGGAAGATTGTAAACGCTTCCCGCCCTAGCAAAGCGCGATAACCGCTGCTGAACGAAGCCACATGGAACGTGACCTCTTCAGACCTGTAATTATCCGGCGTGCCGAACACCACATCTAGTGTGATTTCTCCTGTACAGCGCGCTTCCCGACTGGGGATTATTCCTCTAAAGGTTGTGCTGCTTCGCTCAATGCGGTTCCAGTCTATTTCCATTTTTTGAAGGGTTTCCTCATAAATGAGGTTGAATCCGCTGCCTCCGTCCATGAGTACCTTGGTAAGACGAAATTCGTCCACTATTGGACTGAGGACCAATGCGGCTGGTGCTCGGGTTGTTCAGAATTTAGGTTCATCACTGGCGTTAAAGGTAATAGCCGTGTCACTCCATGGGTTTATTTTTGCTACTTGGTAGACTTCGGCAAGGCTGCGGAGTGTCCTTTTTCGCATATTATTTGATGTGAAAGTCTCGAAGACTGTTAATACCGTATTGGTGTCTCTGGGGTGGCTTTCTGTGGCCTCCAGAATTAGGAGATTTTCGCCAACTTTGGCCACCTGCCGGAGTATCCAACATGCTCTGAGGCTGTGAGTTGGTGTGGCGTCCTCTATACTGTGAATTTTACAGGGTCCATTGAGCCATCCTTCCAGTACGGTTCCATGCCCTGTAGAGGGTTTTTGCTTTTTAGTGCTTGACCCGGGTGTCTGGTGATGATGCACCCTTTTATTTCGGACTGGGTTTGTATTCAGGGCCGGATTGTCCCAAAATTTGATTTCGGTTTTCCAGGCGCTTTCCATTGCACAGTACTTTCGTACAATGGACGCCAAGTCAGCGAAGTGTGTAATATCACGGCGACTTATGGCGTTGAGTATTCCCTTGTCCGTGCAATTATTGCAGAAGATTGAGATTGCGTCTTCCTCGCGGCAATCCCTTAGCCTGTTCTTAACCAGGGGGAATTTGGCCCAGTAATGATGTACTGTTTCATTGGGCTCTTGCCTGATTTTGGATAGATCGCCTATGTTGGGGTGGGAGGGTGGAATTAAATCCGAAGCCTCACCCCATCTGAGGCTCAGAGGCCAAGGAATTTCCGAACTCGAAAATTTGGATTCCTGTATGTTGTCCAATGAATCCAGCCCATCGCCTGACTCTAAGTTCAGGTCTTGAGTGATATCCTCC
Source organism: Triticum urartu (assembly GCF_003073215.2). Classification (NCBI taxonomy): domain Eukaryota; kingdom Viridiplantae; phylum Streptophyta; class Magnoliopsida; order Poales; family Poaceae; genus Triticum; species Triticum urartu. Next base: position 290,587,380 of record NC_053026.1, on the reverse strand, counting down.
CCTCCGCGGGTATCCAGCTTGGAGGGATCGGGAATCCAGACGTAGCGAGTCCTTAAGATAGATGAAGGGTCGCTGCACTGTCCCTCTACCACGGCAACGTGATGGGTGACTTGGGAAGAGTTAATCTCTCTCAGATCGGGTTTAGGCCCAATCTGGTCGTAATCCGTAGCGACTCCCAGGGCGGCGAAGCGATCCAAGAGCTCATTTATGGAGGAGAGCTCCATTGGATCTAACTGCTCGGCGAGTTCCGAGCTGACATGAAGATTGTTTTCGATGGCTCGAGAAGTCATCGTCGGCGCAGAAGCCGAATAGGCGGTCATAAGAAAACCACCTAGCCGAAGGGTTTGGCCGACAGCCAAAGCTCCCTTAGCAACAATGTTGTCTTTAAAGACGGGGCGAGGCATCCTTCCTGATGGCGACGACACAGAGGAACTCTCAATGAAAGCACCAATGTCGGTGTCAAAACCGGCGGATCTCGGGTAGGGGGTCCCGAACTGTGCGTCTAGGCCGGATGGTAACAGGAGGCAAGGGACACGAAGTTTTACCCAGGTTCAGGCCCTCTCGATGGAGGTAAAACCCTACGTCCTGCTTGATTAATATTGATGATATGGGTAGTACAAGAGTAGATCTACCACGAGATCGAAGAGGCTAAACCCTAGAAGCTAGCCTATGGTATGATTGTTGTTGTGTATGTTGTCCTATGGACTAAAACCCTCCGGTTTTTATAGACACCGAAGAGGGTTAGGGTTACACAAAGTCGGTTACAATGGTAGGAGATCTACATATCCGTATCGCCAAGCTTGCCTTCCACGCCAAGGAAAGTCCCTTCCGGACACGGGACGGAGTCTTCAATCTTGTATCTTCATAGTCCAGGAGTCCGGCTGAAGGTATAGTCCGGCCATCCGGACACCCCCTAATCCAGGACTCCCTCAGGTGGCTAGGCACTTTCAAGGGCTATGTTAGGAACAGAGCTAGACCCGAGGGTTCCATTGCAGAGGCCTACATTGCTACAAAAGCGTTGACATTCTGCTCAAAATACATTGAAACAGCTGATCAGCTTAGCAAAGAGGTGGGTGAAGACAATCCCGGGCTCAATGTTTTCGATTATTCTGTTCAAGCTACAGGGAAGAGTCGACAAGAGGACAAACCTAAAGATTTGGACAAAATGGTTTGGTATGTGTTGAATAACTGTCCTGAGATACTACCTTATATCAAGTAAGTGCAGTACTGCAGCTTATACATCGTAATCTACAAACTTGCAGCACATTCTTATATATTTAGATGTTTGACGCGATCACTATGTTGTGCAGCATCTACAAAGAGGAGTTACTGCCGCAAAATCCAAGAAACATTGACAAACTGGTTATGGTAGGATTTCCGAAATGGTTCAAGAACCATGTAAGCTTTTGAAGTGCACTGTCAGTTTTTTTAATATATTGAGTACATAAGATGATCAGCTTGTCTATTTTCTAACCATAGGTTAAGAAGATGCGGGAGGATGGGCGGGCAGTTGATGATGCCCTTTACTCACTAGCAATGGGTCCTGATACTCGGGTAAGACATTATGAATCTTGCGTTGTTGGAGATGTGCGCTACAACACCCTTGCACGAGACGAAGGCAGGAAGACACAAAACAGTGCCATCATGAGCACGGATACGTATGACAAAGAGACAACTAAAATGTATGCTAACATAACAGACATTGTTCAGTTGCAGTATATCTCCAGTTTCGAGGATCATCGGTGTGTGGTTCTGTTGTGCTGTCGTTGGTATAACCTGTTTTCCAGGATCACAAAACCCAGAGCTGATGATTATTTCAAATCCATCAATGTCAAGGCGGCGTACCAGACCAATGAGCCTTTTATCTTGGCAAATCAAGCAACACAGATATTTTTCTTGGAAGACACATTTGCATGTAGCGATGACTGGAGAGTATTGCAAAGGTTTGAGCAGAGGAATTCGTTTAATGAAGTTGCACAACAAGATGATGCTTACACTGCTCCTGATGTACAAGATAACACAGATGTTCCTAATATCTTTGAGAACCATCACGTCAATGACGCCAGCGAAAAGATTGCCTATCATGCTGTGGACATACAAGAGTTGATCAAGAAGAAGCCAACGTTTGAGGACGTTGAGGACGAAGAAGAAGATGACACCATGGAGAATTACGATTCAGACTGATACACATGGTGAAGATGTTGAAGCTGCTGCTGCGGATGATGATTACATTGCTTTTGTCGTATTTGCCTGTCAAAAGACGTTTTTTATCTACTATGTGAAATTGTGTTTGCTATGACAACTGAAACCTAATGAACATGTTGTTTAGTATTTTGCTGTGAGAACATCACTTGTTATGTATGCTGATTTGTGTTTGGTGATTGTATGACAACTAAAACATGATGACATTGTTGTTTAGTTGTACTCATATTTGGCTATGAAACTTGAATTTGATGACATAGTTTGCTGTTGGACTGCAATTTTCTCGACGTCTTTGAATGAGAACAAAGCTGACCCGACAGGGCCTCTGCTATTTATTTATTTATATGAGCAAAAGGGGATACCCCCTGATTTCCGTTAATAGAAATCATTAGATGTTCAAAACACTACACCCAGCCTGCTACACAGGTTTCATTCATTACTAGTTTTAGCAAAGTGCTCATGTCGTAGCCACTGAATACATCACGAGTGCTACATACACTGCAAATAAAGAGACAATCATCCTACAGAGCACATCGATTTTGCCCATTATCTTCACAAGCTCTTTCATCTCCTCATTGCTGTCAAGGCCGTTCAGCAGCTGTTTCTTGGCCATGATCAGAGGAACTGCATCTTTAACCTTCTGCTCTGCATCTTCCTCTTATGCCGTTCCTTCAGTTACTTGTCCAACACCCCAACCTACTGGTATTGGGATTCCTCGGCTAACCAAATAATCAGTGTAGTTGCATTCCCCCAGATCAGCAACTTGGTAGATCATCAACCAAACTATTAAAAAATCAGCAACTGAAAGCAGCAGAACAACACTTAAACATATTATTACCCCATGATTCGGGCATTTGTAGAAGACTCGGCCAGAGTTGCGGATTGTGGTTGAGACGCGACGGATGACTCTGCGTGATTTGCAGCAGTGGCACCACACCAACGGCAGCGGGTTGCGATGAGCAATCGGCTGCGGTGCGCGTGCCGGCGAGGGTGTGATGAGACCCACACGCGATGGTACGGGTTGCGACTTGGCACATATCTGGTTGTTGCCTGCTGAAGAGCAGGTGGACGAGCAGCCAGCGTACATGGTTGCTGCGGCCAGAGCTTCTGATGCTAGGCAGAGTAAGTAGAGAAGAGGAGAAGCGAACGTTGGATATGTCAGTTTCATTACTTCCAGAGTAGCATAGCACCATATATAGTCATAGTCTAGGTTTGGATTCGAACCAGCTACAGGAGCACGTCTTTCTTTTTTCTAAAACTCAGCAACGTCTCTTTATTGGTACACTAGCTTGTTCTGTACGCCTTCCCAAGTCTTTGATTTTCTTTCCCTTTTTGTTTGCGAGGACCTGACAGCTGGGACCCACCGGAAGGGCCTCTGTATTTCGCGAAAAAAACGTTCCCGCCGCTGACATGTCGGAGCCACCAGCTATATCTTCGCACGCAAGGAAGTGCCTCCTTATTACGCACAAAAAAAATGAATACCCCCCTGCTAGCTGGGACCCACCATAGTGGGAGGATGACTTGTGGGCCAACAAAGTTGACGGGGACGGAGGGCTTTGTCAACTTAGTCAATATGAACGATTCTAGCTCCAGTGACCGTATGATGTCCATCCAACGGGCGTAGTGCTTCTTCAACCTCTAGTCTTCTTGCTCCAGCCGCCCAAAGCAGCGTTGGTCGTGCCGCATGCTCCTGCCTCCCGTGGCTAGCTGTGCTGCCGCGGAGGCCTCACCGTCCCCTACTATTCCCACCGCTGGCCAGGCCCTGCGGCGACGGAAGCCTCACACCGCAGCTGAACCAGTGAACCCTCGTACTCCTCTCCGCGCAGGCTTCCATTGCCGCGTCTTCCCTGGCTCCGCGTCGTCCCCTTCCTAGGCCTCGCCGTAGTCCACCGTCGTGGTGCTCTCCGCGCGGCGTGGTCAACGTGGTCAAGGAACGACTTCCATCAGAAGAGTATTGTACGTGTAGAGGCTGACAGCTGGGTCCACGGCCACAACCCAATTTTTTTGTGATTTGCCAAGTAAGTCGCTTTGTCAGGCCTGTTGAGCTGCAAATCTTTCAAGACGAGGAGAGCTTTCATTCGGCTGGCCGAGAAAATGGCCCATCAGTAATGAGAAATGGGCTGTACATTTTTAAAACACATCAAACCGGCAACTAGTTTCAAATATCTTTTTTTCATTTCAAGATTTTAAATTACATTAATTTTTATGCGTGGAGAATTTGTTGGATTTTATATTGATATACATTTATTTTTAAAATCAGTTTGAATGTGAGTCGAAATTTCGGGATTAAAAACAGTTCGGACCGCACTGAAATATGCAAAATTTCGTATAATTTTTTAACCGTGGCCACAATTTGGGCTGTAATGCTAACAAAAAGAATATGGGCTCCAAAAAAACCTTAAGAATTAGCAAATGGGCTGAAAATTATTAGAAATAATGGCAGATGGGTTGTATGCTGTTTTCCACAGATTTGAGGCTTTCCTAAAAAAAGGTTGACGCACAAGCAGTGACTGTTGGATGTCCATCCAACGGTCGTCGTGCTTCTTCAATCTCTGCTCTTCGTGCTCCAGCCGCTCAAATAGGCGCCGGCAGGACTGCCTGCACCCTCCTCCCCGCGGCCGGCTCTGCTGCCGCGCAGGCCTCACCACCCCACCGTACTCCCATCACTGGCCTAGCCATCCCTCTACTCACCCACACCTGTTGTTATTCTCCGGCGACGGCAGACGAACCAGTAAACCCTCGTACAGTCGTACTCCCCTCCGTGTGGGAAACAACTGCCGAGTCTTCCCTGCCTCCGTGTCGTTCCCTTCCTAGGCCTCGCCGTCGTCCACCGCCCTGGTGCTCTCAGCGCGGCCTGGTCAACGTGGTCAATGACCGACATGCATCTGAAGTGGACTGTACGTGGAGAGGCCTACAGCTGGGTCCACGGCTGCACGCAAGGAAATGCCTCCTTATTATGCGCAAAATAATGATTCATCCACCTGACATCAGGGACCCACCCAAAGGGCCTCTGTATTTCGCGAAAAAAATGTTACTGCCGCTGACAGCTCGGACCCACCAGCTATATCTTCGCACGCAAGGAAGTGCCTCCTTATTACGCACAAAAAAAAATGAATACTCCCCCTGTTAGCTGGGACCCAGTATAGTGGCAGGCTGACTTGTGGGCCTACTAAGTTGACGGGGACGGAGGGCTTTGTCAACTTAGTTAATAATGCACGATTCTAGCTCCAGTGACCGTACGATGTCCATCCAACGGCCGTAGTGCTTCTTCAACCTCTGGTCTTCTTGGTCCAGCCGCCCAAACCAGCGCCGGTCGTGCCTCGTGCTCCTGCCTCCCGTGGCCGGCTGCGATGCGGTGGAGGCCTCACCGCCCCCTACTACTCCCACCGTTGGCCAGGCCATCCCTCTACTCACCCACACCCCCTGTTACTCTGCGGCGACGGCAGCCTCACACCGCAGCGAACCAGTGCCCTCGTACTCCTCTACGTGTGGGCATCCACTGTCGCATCTTCCCCGGCTCCTCTTCGTCCCCTTCCTAGGCCTCGCCATTGTCCACCGCCCTGGTGCGCTCGGCGCGGCGTGGTCAACGTGGTCAAGGAACGGCTTCCATCGGACGTGGACTATACGTGGAGAGGCTGACAGCTGGGTCCACGGCCGCAGCAAGGAAGTGCCTCCTTATTATGTGCAAAATAATTATTCCTCCACCTGACAGTAGGGACCCACCGGACGACCCACCAGTATTTTGCGAAAAAATCGTTTCCCCCTGACAGCTGGGACCCACCGGACGGGCCACCGTATTTCACAAAAAAACGTTCCCCCCGCTGTCAACTCGGACCCACCGGAAGTGCCTCCTTATTACGCACAAAAAAAATGAATACTCCCCTGGCTAGCTGGGACCCACCTTGGTGGGAGGCTGACTTGTGGGCCTACTAAGTTGATGGGGATGAAGGGCTTTATCAACTTAGTCAATATGAACGATTCAAGCTCCATTGACCGTACGATGTCCATCCAACGGCCGTAGTGCTTCTTCAACCTCTGGTCTTCTTGCTCCAGCCGCCCAAAGCAGCGCCGGTCGTGCCGCATGCTCCTGCCTCCCGTGGCCGGCTGTGCTGCCGCGGAGGCCTCACCGCCCCCTACTATTCCCACCGCTAGCCAGGCCCTGCAGCGATGGCAGCCTCACACCGCAGCCGAACCAGTGAACCCTCATACTCCTCTCCGCGCGTGCGGGGGCTTCCATTGCGGCGTCTTCCCCGGCTCCCCGTCGTCCCCTTCCTAGGCCTCGCCATCGTCCACCGCCCTGGTGCTATCAGCGCAGCGTGGTCAACGTGGTCAAGGAACGACTTCCATCGAACGTGGACTGTACGTGGAGAGGCTGACAGCTAGGTCCACGGCGGCAGCAAGGAAGTGCCTCCTTATTACGCGGAAAATAATGATTCCTCCACCTGACAGCAGGGACTAACCGGACGGGCCACCGTATTTCGTGAAAAAAACGTTTCCCCCTGACTGCTGGGACCCACCAGCTACACCTTCGCACGCAAGGAAGTGCCTGACAGTCGGGACCAACCTGGTCGAAGCGTATGTAGCATTGTCATTCTGGTCGCGAACATGTATGTACATATATACTGGTGGATGTAGAGGCGCGCATGTGTCGTAGTAGAGGCGCGCACATAGCATGTACACGTACGTACAGCGGCTAGGGTGCAAGAAAGAAAATACGGCCACGTATGTGTACATACGGGCGGGGTCTCGAACGCCTACTTGCGCATACGTACAGCAAGGGCTCGTGTACATGGCTGGGTCGAAACGGAGAAACAGCGTCGTCGTCGTGTTCATGGGGAGGCAACGCGGCTGGGTCGGAATGGAATGTGTGGTCGTGTTCATCGGGAGGGCTTGGATGGAAGAGGCGATGGAAACGAGGCCTGGCGTACCGCACAACGGAGGAAAAGGACCTCCTACGGTCGAAATGGGGGTCCTGTTGATCGGGAGGGGTGTGGCGTACCGCAAAACGGAGGAAACGGACCTCCTATGGTCGAAACGGGGGTCCTGTTGATCGGGAGGGGTGTGGCGTACCGCAAAGCGGAGGAAACGGACCTCCTACGGTCGAAACGGGGATCCTGTTGTGTGGCGTACCGCAAAACGGAGGAAACAGACTTGTGTTGGAGCACTACGGTCGAAACGGGGTTCCTGTTCATCGGGAGGGGTGTGGCGTACCGCAAAATAGGACTCCACGGGATACTGTTCATCTCCACCGTTGACCCCCTCCAGCCTCCACGAGCTACTGTTCATCCACCGTCGACCTCCTCCAGCCTCCACGGGCTCCTGTTCATCCAGCCTCCACCGCGCGCTACTCCACCGGCTACTGTTCAACCACCCCTCCTCTGTCTACTGTTCATCCAGCCCTCCACACCCCGGGGTCCTGTTCAACCACCCCTCCATCGTCTACTGTTCATCCTGCCCTCCACACCACGGGGTCCTGTTCATCCACCCCTCCGTGGGCACCCCTCCACCGTCTACTGTTCATCCAGCCCTCCACCACACCACGGGGTCCTGTTCATCCAGAGGCAACGCCACCGCTCACTGTTCATCCAACCCCCCCCCCTGCAACGCTCACTGTTCATCCCATCGATCGGCTTCAGTTAGCAGCAGTAGCCAAGGAATCGCTCAATCGGGTTCAGTTAACAGCCATCGATCGATCGCTCGGGTTCAGTAACGCGTAGACTGCACTGCAATCGCTCGGGTTCAGTTAGAGCCCAATGCCTCGCTCGGGTTCAGTTAGAGCCAACGCCTCACACACACACGCGTACGTGTATGAGAGAAACGCGCATCGCTCGGCCCCCGACCTCCCACCGTAACCGGGAACTCCCTGAAATTTTCCTCCCCCTCGCTTCTACCACAGTTTTTTCCGTCATGGACGGCCCAAAGAATGTCATGCAGCTACGTCTCCGACCCGCCCAGGACGAAAAGCCCATTTTCTGTCATGATTTTTTGTCATAGAAGTAGGAGCCCACCACATCTATGATGATACCGGGTTTTGTCACAATTATCGTCATAGAAGTGTCATATGTATGATAGAAAAAAAAATTCGTTCGGCCCAAAATGTCACAGATGTGTCTTTTTTTGTAGTGCGAGTTTGGGTCGCCGCGGACACCGAACAGACACGCCGCTCGTCCGCGTCGGGCCGCGTGGCGACCGGACACCTACCTCCCACCCGCCAACATCAATGCGCACGGGCAGCCGGCCCCACGTGTCATCGGCCCAGGGGAAGGTCGCCGTCCACACTGCCCCACTCCATCACACGGCCTCCTCGAAACCCGACAGCGCGAAAACCCTAGGCCCTCCCCCGTCCTCGAGCTCGCCGGCCGGCCACCTCGTAGCCATGGGCTTCTGGAAACTAGGCCGCAAGGGGAAGCACGACCACGAGGCCGGCTCCTCGTCGGTACGGTGTGTCGGCTTCGTGAAGAAGGAGGAGCCCGCATCACAACCATGTCGGGCCCCCGTGCCGCCCGCGTTCTCCATCGCCCCCATGTCTGCCGGCGAGCGCGACCGACACTACATCCGTGCGGATGTGTGCCCCCGTTATTGGGAGACGAGGACCGGCTCTACCACGCACCGCCGGCCCACCTCTCGACGCCGCCGGCCTACGTCGACCTCGTCAGCGACGACAACGACACCGGTGGCCACTGAAGACGACGACAGCATCGACGGGCACGGTAGGAGCGCGCGGGCGGCGGTGGCCGTTTTTATTTTATTTTTTATGTTTAATTAATGGAACTAGGACGTTAAGTGGGCCGTGAAACTGGGCCGTTTTGTGGCCATAACCCTAACTTAAGTTTTAAATTTTTTTAACTGCGTTTATTTAATTTTAAGTCATTTTATTTAAGTTTTTATTTTTTTAATCACGTCCAACACGGACAAGATTTGGGGTGCGGCTGCGCACTGGGCGCACCCACGACCCAACGGACAGACGCGGACATGGGCGAACCCATTGCCGCCCCAAAGGGACAAAATTCGGCCAAACCGAACATCCGTTTGGGGTCATGTGGTGGAGTTGGCGTGAGTATATCTACTTAATGAAACACAAGTCTGAAACGTTTGAAAAGTTCAAAGAATTTTAGAGTGAAGTAGAGAATCATCGTAACAATAAAATAAAGTTTCTACGATCTGATCGCAGAGGCGAATATTTGAGTTACGAGTTTGGCCTTCATTTAAAAACAATGTGGAATAAGTTTCACAACTCATGCCACCTGAAACACCACAGAGTAATGGTGTGTACGAACGTCGTAACCGTACTTTATTAGATATGGTGCGATCTATGATCTCTCTTAATGATTTACCACTGTCATTTTGGGGTTATGCATTAGAGACAGCTGCATTCACGTTAAATAGGGCACCATCTGAAAATCCGTTGAGACGACACCGTATGAACTGTGGTTTAGCAAGAAACCTAAGATGTCGTTTCTTAAAGTTTGGGGTTGCAATGCTTATGTGAAAAAGTTTCAACTTGATAAGCTCAAACCCAAATCGGAGAAGTGTGTCTTCATAGGATACCCAAAAGAAACTGTTGGGTACACCTTCAATCATAGATCCGAAGGAAAGATCTTTGTTGCTAATAGTGGATCCTTTCTAGAGAAGGAGATTCTCTCGAAAGAAGTGAGTGGGAGGAAAGTATAACTTGATGAGGTAATTGTACCTTCTCTCGAATTGGAAACTAGCTCATCACTGAAATCAGTTCCAGTGATGCCTACACAAATTAGTGAGGAAGTTAATGATGATAATCATGAAACTTCAGATCAAGTTACTACCAACCTCGTAGGTCAACTAGAGTAAGTTCTGCACCAGAGTGGTACAGTAATCCTGTTCTGGAAGTCATGTTACTAGACCATGACGAACCTACGAACTATGAGGAAGCGATGATGAGCCCAGATTCTGAGAAATGGCTTAAGGCCATGAAATCTAAGATGGGATCCATGTATGAGAACAAAATATGGACTTTGATAGACTTGCCCAATGATCGGTGGGCCATTCAGAATAAATGAATGTTCAAAAGGAAGACGGACGCTGATAGTAGTGTCACTATCTACAAAGCTTGAATTGTCGCAAAAGGTTTTCGACAAGTTCAAGGTGTTGACTACGATGAGATTTTCTCACTCGTATCGATGGTTAAAAGTTTGTCTGAATCATGTTAGCAGTTGCCGCATTTTATGAAATCTAGCAAATGGATATCAAAACTACATTCCTTAATGAATTTATTAAAAAAGAGTTGTATATGATTCAACTAGAAGGTTTTGTTAATCCTAAAGGTGTTAACAAAGTGTGCAAGCTCCAGTGATCCATCTATGGACTGGTGCAAGCATCTTGGAGTTGGAATATACGCTATGATGAGTTGATCAAAGCATATAGTTTTATACAGACTTGCGGTGAAGCCTGTATTTACAACAAAGTGAGTGGGAGCACTATAGCCTTTCTGATAAGTATATATGAATGACATATTGTTGATCGTAAATGATGTAGAATTTTCTGGAAAGCATAAAGGAGAATTTGAAAGGAGTTTTTAAAAGAAAGAATTACCTGTAAAGCTACTTACATATTGGGCATCAAGATCTATAAATATAGATCAAGACGCTTGATAAGACTTTCGATGAGTACATACCTTGATAAGATTTTGAAGGAGTTCAAAATTGATCAATCAAAGAAGGAGTTCTTGCCTAAGTTGTAAGGTGTGAAATTGAGTAAAGACTCAAAACCCGGCCACGGCAGAAAATAGAAAGAGAATGAAAAGTCATTCCCTATGCCTCAGCCATAGGTTCTATAAAGTATACTATGTTGTGTACCAAACCTATTGTATACCTTAGCATGATTTTGGCAAGGGAGTACAATAGTGATCTACGAGTAGATCACTGGACAACGATCAAAATTATCCTTAGAGGACTAAGGAAATATTTCTCAGTTATGTAGGTGATAAAAGAGTTCGTCGTAAAGAGTTACATCGATGCAAGCTTTCTACACCGATCTAGATGACTCTAAGTCTCGATCTAGATATATATTGAAAGTGGGAGCAATTAGCTAGAGTAGCTCCGTGCCGAGTATTGTAGACATACAAATTGGCAAAATACACATGCATCTGAATGTTGTAGACCCGTAGACTAAACTTCTCTCACAAGCAAAACGTGATCACTCTTTGGCTGGTAATCACTGTCGGCGTTCTAGGAACAGGGGTCCCTAGACTTGCCTGTCTGTGGCCCATGGCGTGGCTTTGCTGGAAGGCCTGTATGGCCCATCTTCATAAACAAGGAATCAAGACCCTCGCAAGGGGCCAAACCTCGCGAGGCGGATGACACGAGACCTCCTCAGGAGCGGCCTCACCAGGCTGGCTCGTGAGGGGCGGAGAGTTCAAGGCCGGGCAAACCTCGCGAGGTTCGCGTGGCGTAAGCCATGACGATCGCGACCAGGCGGGCGCCAGCGCGCGCAGTGTCCTTGTTTCCCCTTTGGTGCTAAGGGGGCAAGCGCAGGAGCTAAGTACCGAGGCATCAAGCAAAGGTTGCCATATTGGTGCAACGAGATCAAGACTAGAAGGACGGCAAGACGAAGGTCACCGTGGAGCCCAAGATGGCGTCACCATCAGGGCCTTTGGCAGGCGAAGACTGCTTTTGTCAGGATAGCTTGTACTAGCTGTCCCCTTTTGAATTGGCCGTTGTTGGCTCCCTTCCCACTCAATATTTGGGGAGAGGACCATGGCCTCTATAAATAGGATTAGCCACCATAGTAGGAGGCAACTCATCTCGAATCCACCCGAACAACAACCAGTTTGCCACGCACAAGAACACCTCAACCTCAGGAGGCTGTTGTTCCCCTTGTACTGTTCATCCTCAGCCCAAGAGGCAATCCACCACCACCACACTGGAGTAGGGTATTACACCACAACGGTGGCCCGAACCAGTATAAATCTTGTGTCCTTTGTGTTCCGATTTCGTCGAGTTAGTTCATGAGATCTTAGCTAAGTTCGGATGCGGATCGATAGGGGGGAGATCTTCACGCGCACCCCAGTGTTCGAACCTTAAGGGTTTTGCCGGAACCCGTGATCCGACATTTGGCGCGCCAGGTAGGGGTGCGCTGAAGCTTCCTTCCCGTCGCTCTGTATCATGTCGCTTCATCGTCTCCATGGCGGACGCACGTCGCGCCTGTGCCGAGCGCCGGGCTGCCCTCGCCACCCCCGTTGCTCAGACAGCCCCTGTTGGGGGGCCACCCCGTCGCTCTCTGTCGCCTGCCGCCAACGCCACCACCAGCCCGGCGGGGAACGAGCAGCAAGCATCCTCGCTGCACCCCTCGGTGCGACAGGACGGTCGCACCGCCACTCCATCGCTGACTCCCGCTGGTTCGTCGTCCCATGCTCGTCGCGTTCCCACGGACGCACGGGCCGTGCTCCTCATGGCGCACGAGCTCCTGTGCTACCGCTTAGTCGATGACCTCTACGAGGACTGGCTTGACTGCATCGTCGAGCTTGTCCGCGCCGAAGGGGGCTCCCCTGCGCCGTCCCACTCTCTGCCTCGCCCTCCACCAGCCACGGGCGACGTGGCTCAAGAAGCACCTCCACCACATCTGCCCCAAGACGGCACCCTAGCGCCAAGGCATGCGGCTCCATGGCACGACCCACCGCGCACGGCGCCCGCGCGTGAAGAAAGAAGCTGCCAATAAGTCCTTCGAGCGCAAGCGAACGCTCTGCCACTCCTCGCTCCGCCGCGCCAGGATCGTTTGCTGCAGCAAGGCCCCGCGCCGCTGGCCATAGCGGCGCGCGGGCGCCAAGGCCAAGCTCCACCTCCAAGGCGGGCCCCCGTGACCACGGCCGGCTGCCGCGCCTTCACCCCCGAGCTGCGCAGCGTCGCCTGGCCGGGGAAGTTCAAGCCAGATTTGCCTCCTCGCTATGACGGCACCCCCGACCCCGCAGAGTTCCTACAGCTCTACGAGCTGAGCATCGAGGCGGCCAACAGCGACGACAAAGTCATGGCAAACTGTTTTCCCATGGCTCTCAAGGATGGCCCCCGCTCCTGGCTCCTGAACCTGCCTCGAGGCTCAATTTCCTCCTAGGACGAGATGCGCAATTGCTTCATCGCCAACTTCCAGGGCACTCGCGACTGCCCCCTGGTCGTGGGTGACCTGCGCCGCATCAAGCAACAACCAGGAGAGACCCTGTAGAAGTACATTCAGCGCTTCAACAGCGCGTGAATCAAGATCCCTAAGGTGACCGACGAGGCCATCATTTCAGCGTTCTCCGACGGCGTCCGTGACATCAAGATGAAGGAGGATCTCGCCATCCATGAGGAGATGTACATGACCTTGGAGCTATTCAACATCGTGACCAAGTGTGCAAGGGCTGAGGAGGGGCGCCTCTCCATCCTCGAGCTCCCTGTTGTGGACCCAGAGGAGAAGAAGACCAAGGCCAATGACGTGAAGCGCAAGGGAGCAGCCGTGCTCGCGGCGGAGCCAGACACCAAGCGCGAAAGAGACCAGCCTGAATCATCCAAGGGCAGCCGGCCATTCTGCGCCTTCCACAACCTGCATACCCACAACACCAGCGACTGTCAAGAGCTCAGAGCCATTCAAGAAGGACACTTCGGTCGACGCCCCGAGCGCAGCGACCGGGGCTACGGCCGAGGAGGAGGACGTAGTGGCGGACGTTGGGACGACCGTGGCCCACGCCAGGAGTGGCACAACCGGCCTCGTGAGGACCGCTGGCAGGATCAGCCTCGCGAGGGCGTCTGGAGGGATCAGCCCCGTCGTCCTCAAGGCAACGCTGGCCTTCCTCCGCTACCGCCGCCACCCAGAAGGAATGACGACCACCATCAAGACGAGGGGGCTGGGGGCTTCCAGGAGCCCCGCGCTATCACCTGCATCTTTGATACGTCTCCGTCGTATCTATAATTTTTGATTGTTCCATGCCAATATTCGACAATTTTCATATACTTTTGGCAACTTTTTATACTATTTTTGGGACTAACATATTGATCCAGTGCCCAGTGCCAGTTCCTGTTTGTTGCATGTTTTTTGTTTCGCAGAATATCCATTTCAAAAGGATTCCAAACGGAATAAAAACGGACGGAGATTTTTTTGGAATATATGTGATTTTTGGGAAGTGAAAACAACGCGAGACGATGCTCGAGGCGCCCACAAGGTAGGGGGCGCGCCCCTGACCCTCATGGCCACCCCGTAAGGCAGTTGATGCCCTTCTTTCTCTGCAAGAAAGCTAATATCCGTATAGAGATCGTGTTCAAATTTCATCCCAATCGGAGTTACGGATCTCCGGGAATATAAGAAACGGTGAAGGGGTAGAATCTGAGAATGCAGAAACAGAGAGAGACAGAGAGACAGATCCAATCTCGGAGGGGCTCTCGCCCCCCCCCCCACGCCATGGAGGCCAAGGACCAGAGGGGAAACCCTTCTACCATCTAGGGAGGAGGTCGATAAAGAAGAAGAAGAAGGGGGCCCCTCTCCCCCTTGCTTCCGGTGGCGCCGGAGTGCCACCAGGGGCCATCATCATCACCGTCATCTTCACCAACAACTTCACCGCCTTCACCACCAACTCTTCCCCCTCTATCCAGCGGTGTAACCTCTCTCTTACCCGTTGTAATCTGTACTTAAACATGGTGCTCAATGCTATATATTATTTCCCTATGATGTATGGCTATCCTATGATGTTTGAGTAGATCCGTTTTGTCCTAATGGCTATTTGATGATCAAGATTGATTTGAGTTGCATGTTTTATTATTGGTGCTATCCTATGGTGCTCTCCGTGTCGCGCAAGCGTGAGAGATCCCCGTTGTAGGGTTTGAATATGTTCATGATTTTCTTATGGTGGGTGGCGTGAGTGACAGAAGCACAGACCCGAGTAAGTAGGTTGTTTGTGTATGGGATAAAGGGGACCTGATGCTTTAATGCTATGGTTGGGTTTTACCTTAATGAATATTTAGTAGTTGTGGATGCTTGCTAGAGTTCCAATCATAAGTGCATATGATCCAAGTAGAGAAAGTATGTTAGCTTATGCCTCTCCCTCATATAAAATTGTAATAATGATTACTGGTCTAGTTATCGATTACCTATGGACAAATAACTTTCTCTTGACAACAAGCTCTCTACTAAAACTAACTTAGTTTTGTCTTTATCTAAACAGCCCCTACTTTTTATTTATGTGCTCTTTATTATCTTGCAAACCTATCCAACAACACCTACAAAGTACTTCTAGTTTCATACTTGTTCTAGGTAAAGCGAACGTCAAGCGTGCGTAGAGTTGTATCGGTGGTCGATAGAACTTGAGTGAATATTTGTTCTGCCTCTAGCTCCTCATTGGGTTCGACACTCTTACTTATCGAAAACTGTTGCGATCCCCTATACTTGTGGGTTATCAAGACCTTTTTCTGGCACCGTTGCCGGGGAGCAATAGCATGGGGTGAATATTCTCGTGTGTGTGCTTGTTTGCTTTATCACTAAGTAATTTTTATTTGCTGTTCTTAGTTGTTTTCTATCTTTAGTTATGGGTAGGAAACGCAAAATACCAAAAAAATTAGTTGTACCTACTGAACCAATGGTTGAAGAACCACTCAAAATCTATCACACTGCTGAAGCTTATTACTTGGATCATCTTTGATCCCTTTGTACTCGTGCTGAAACCCCAACTAGCTTAGTTGAGGGCAAATCTTTAGATGAGCATGCTTGTTATGTGCGACACCGTATATCTGAAAGAGGGAAACGTTTATTGGATCAAATTCATCGTTTGCAATGCTATGCATGGAATCTATGTTATATATATGATTTTACTTGTTGTTCTGAAAACCCTAAGAAACACCTTACCTACCAATGTGAGTTTATTGATGATGGAATCTTATCTTTGTATGCTAAGGGTGTTTATAATTACTATGATGTTCAACAAATTGAAGAATTTGTTGCTTTTAAGGGTGCTTATGAAATTGCTTCTTTGATTAAAAAGTATGGTGCTACTCTTTACAATTCTGAAAATTTTGCCATACTTAAATATTTCTATGATAATTATGCTTCTAATGCTTATATTAAACCATATATTGAGGAATACTCCGCTGTCCAAGAAGAGACTAATATATTGCAGGAGTCTATTGAAGAAGAAATTGATGAAACTGTGAGCTCATTGGATGAAAAAGATGAGGAAGAGAGCGAAGAACAAAAGGAGGAAGAGCGGATTGATCACCCATGCCCACCTTCTAATGAGAGTAACTCTTCAACTCATACATTGTTTGATTCCCCTTCGTGCTTACCGAAGGATGATTGCTATGATGACTGTTATGATCCCTTGGATTCTTTTGAAATATCCCTTTTTGATGATGCTTGTGGCCAAGACGCCAATATGAATTATGCTTATGGAGATGAACTTGCTATAGTTCCTTATGTTAAACATGAAATTGTTGCTATTGCACCCACACATGATAGTCCTATTATCTTTTTGAATTCTCCAAACTACACTATATCGGAGAAGTTTGCTCTTATTAAGAAATATATTGATGGGTTGCCTTTTACTATTGCACATGATGATTTTGATGAATATAATATGCATGTGCTTGCTGCTCCTACTTGCAATTATTATGAGAGAGGAACTATATCTCCACCTCTCTATGTTTCCAATATGATAAAATTGCAAGAAACTATTTATACTATGCATTGGCCTTTACTTTGTGTGCATGAATTGTTCTTTTATGACATGCCGATGCATAGGAAGAGAGTTAGACT